>NW_026641581.1:0-75689 GCF_028554395.1 Pezoporus wallicus | reverse complement strand
CCTTAGTGATATGGTTTAGTGGTGGTCCTGGCAGTCCTGGGGTAATGGTTGTACTTCATGATCTTAAAGCTCTTTTCCAACCTAGTTGATTCCGTGATTTAGCTTTTACATCAGTTGATTTACTTCATCTTGACTTGCTGTGCTCTTTTGGCTAATCAGGAAATGCATCCCAATCTGTTTATTTGTGCAGATGAAATTATTTTATGCCTAATATTTCCAGGGGAGATTATTTCAGTTATGAATCATCTCCAGAAGTCTTAAGTAGCTTACTGGGAAACAGAACCAGTGTTCATACCTATTTCATAATGGTAATGATTTTAGATCATAACAATGAACACAAACATACCTGAGCTGAAGATGTAATATTCTAGAAACTTTTAAAGCTGTTTAGTTGTGGAAGAATTATTCCCACACTTAAACAGTAGAAGAGTTTGGTAGACTTAACTCCACTGAAATCCAATGACTTGGAAGAATGGAGAGAAAAGATTGCTTCTACCAGTTGACTTTCACTTCTATGTTTGATTCAGTCTCTCTTGAGAAATTTTTTCTAGCTTCATCACTAGGTTGTTTTATTTTTATTATTAATTTTAGTTCCTTTTTTTCAGCAAACAGAGCTTCTGAATATAAAAACCAGAGGTCAGCTCTGAACAGGCTAATTTACACTAGTAAAAAAGAAAGTAGTATTAGACGAGGCAGGACCTGACTGATAGGAATCACAGCACACATTTTCATTGTAACTGTACTTCATATTTGTGGAAAGGATCTGAAATATTACTGAGAAAGTTTCTAGTTACTCCTTTAAACACCAATTTCATAATCTCCTGCACCTGTGCTAGCATTACTGCCACAACTTTGTGCAATTTATTTTGCTGACATCACATTTCTTATTAAGTACACTCTGATCTTCACAAATCAGGTGAGGTGCTGAAAGAAATATTTGCAGTGACCCATTTTCTGCTAATGAAGTATTGTGCCGCCTATGAATCACAGTTTCAGAAAAGCTTTGTCTGCCAGAGGTTGGATGTGGGTGTGTGAGGTGTTTCTCCAAAATATGTGGAAGTAGCATATTGCATGTAAAGACACGTGTTTCATTATCCTTTCATTTCTGCAGGAAAGGGTTACATAAACTAGGACAGCACCTGATGTTTGGCAGGTTTGCTTCATAACAATTTGACAGGAGTAACATTGCTCTGACTTGAAATGTGGGATCCCCCCACCTGGTAAGTGAATCTTTGCAAATGGAAAGGGGTTTAAGGGGCACAGCCATGGGCTGCATTGGGATAGCGTTGGCTGGGGTCGGGCAGATTGATGAATCCAGCAGCGACCTATGCTTCTTTACTGCAAAAAAGATTAATTCTTAGGTGGGTTCAGTTTGTGCTGGGAGCCAGAGCAGCTCCCCAGAATTTAGAGAAGTCATTTGAGCCAAGCTCGGGAAGGCTCAAAAATTGTGCCCTTAGGTTCTGAAGAGCAAGAACCGTTTTGAAATAATTGTTCCCTGTGGAGGCTGTAATGAGGTTAGGTTAGACACAATGAGTAATTCTAATTCCGTATTGTCTAATGACACAGTTTAAAAGAGCATTTCAGACTTGAGCCTCACAGATGACTGGGTTAGGTCAGTAATCTGCTCTGATAGAAGCTCTTCTACTCATTCCTCACAGCCATGTCTTTTTGTGACTGACCAAACATAGGCTTTCTAGGTTTCGGTATAGCAATCTGACTATAAGACCTTCTTTTGTTGCTGTATGTATAGAAGAGATGTTTATTTCAGGGCAAGGTAGAATACAGTTTTTAATATATATATTTTGACTGGGGTAGAAAAAACAAAATTATTCAGGGGGAAGGGGAAGATCTTTTTGAACAGCTGTATCAAAAGCTAGACAGAATAATTGCAGCATTCTAGCATATTGTCAGTAATGGCCTGGTGGCTGAATAATTTTTTTCTTACCAACCCTTTGAGATCTTCTTCCTTCAATTTGTCTCTGAAAGGAGATCAATAAAATAGTTTTCTCTTCCAGGAGTAAAGATGTGTCTAGACTTTACAATAGAGAAAGTAACAGTTTGTTCACAGCAGTGATGAAGTTTCCACTCTCAAGTACTGTAATGTGAACATAGGGCTCCCAGACTGGCTCTTCCTCATACAAAGTGCCTTTATATACACAAAAAAGCAAGCTCTTCTCTTAAGTCACTTGCAAACAAACTAAATAAGATTGGTAAAAGCAGTGACTTTGGAGAGTAATATTTTACTATCTCCAGTCCCAAGATTAGGGTAAACTTTAATCTTTGGAAAAGAGGAGCGTTTAAAACAAGTGTAATTTTCTGTAGATGTTGAATCATAGGATACTAGTTTGTAAGGGACCTCAAAGATCATCTGGTCCAGCACTTCTAGACAAAGCATGATATACACTAAAGGGCCCAGTACCCTGTCCAGCTGAATCTTGATAGCATCTGACATTGTGGAATCAACCAGTTTTCTGTGCAGATGGATGATTCCAATGGCTGAAATCGTTCTCACTGTGAAAAAATTTCCTCTTGTGTCCAGCTGGAATCTCCCCAGGAGTAACTTGTGCCTATCACCCCTCATCTTTTTCATGTGATTTCTTGTAAAAAGGGAACCTCCATCTTCTTTGTAGGCACCCTTTAAATACTGAATCATGGTGATGAGGTCTCTCCTGATTGTTCTCTTGTTTAGTCTGAACAAACCTAGTTATCTCAGTCTTTTTCCACGTGGAAGCTTTCCCAGTCCTTTGAATTTATGTATCCTTTTATACTGCCCTAAAATTCTGTGAAGTCATTAAAAATTTGAGGTCTCTTAAGCATTGTTCTGCTGATGCTCATCACAGACACAGAGCCCATGCCAATGAGAGAGATTTTTCTGCTTCCTTCCTCAGCCATACTTGTTTGGTCGTCAGTTAAATCTTGGTCCTCACTGATCTGCAGAGAATGGCTGGCAGACAGGATTAGGAAGACTAAGGAAAGCTCAGGTGTTGATGGCTCATTCCTCTCCAAAGGAAAACAATCAATAAATAGTGAAGGCACCTGGACCACAGCTGCAGCCTAATTAGTAAATTTCATAAGTATGATGGCTTGACTTGTATTTACTAAGTGCTTAGGAGATCGGTGGTGTGTCTTAAAATTGAATCCAGCTTTAAGGTGAGCAGGCTTGTAATAATTCCTGCTGGAAAAAAATGTGGGACCGCCTCTGCTAAGCTTGAACGTAGTTCAAGGTTGTAAAGTAAGAGAGCTCTTTGAATGGACAGAGAAAATTACTTTCATATTGCCCCAAATATTCAGGTAAGCACTTGTTAATGAACTCATTCCTCTTCTTTCTGCTCTTCATTAATTTCTATTTGTCAAGTTTCTTTGTGCAGGCAAAATTCAGCCAGGTCCTGCAAACCATAGCTCCATAATAACAGACAGGCCTGGCTTGCAGAAGCTAGCAGAGCAGGTAAGCAATGTGACCTTTATTCTGCTACCTTGGAGGCAAAAACAGTATCCTCGAGAACTGTAGTTTGCTGCCTAAGGATGAACATCAGTTATATACGGCAAAGAGTGGCATGTCTTCTCCTTGGAAAGGCAGTGTATTCCTTGGCAGGCTCCCCAGAGGACTCATCTAGATTTGTATCTGTTTGTCCTCACCGTACTAATCACCTCGTGGTTAAAGCAGATGACTGACTTAGCCTACTTAGTGGGGTCAGACATGGGAAATATTTCAGATCTCCTTATTCCTCTCTGTTTGCCTTGGTTTTCTCAGCTTCACAGGGGAGATAACAGCAACACCGTGATAGCCAAATATTTGCTTGTATGAGTACGTATCTTAATTAGCATAGATCTTTGAAAAACTGTCTGTGGCAAGAGGAATCCTTCATGCTCTAAAAAGCCAGGAATTGTTTCCTCCAGCATTTAATCACCTCTTAGGATGAAGCCCCTAATTTCTCCTTCTTCCCCTTTAATACACACATTATGTAAATAATCCCAACAATAAGTTGTCTGTAGTATTTTATTGCTTAATTAAAATGGTTTCAATATTATGAATAAATAAGATCAAGTTCAGATTATGAGTATAGTAAAGTTAAGGGGATATGATTCAAGAAGGAGTTTCAGATCCCTTCGCACCTGTTCCTCTATTTTGTTGGACTAATTTTATGTTCTAAATTAAATTATTCTTATGAATCCCTTTCCTCTGATGTTTTGCCTTCCTTCTCCCCCCATGCTTTTCATCATCTGTCTGCTCAAAGAGAGCCTTTGCTGCTCTCTTGCATGGGGAAATGAAAGCCACTTGAAAGCCCAGTTGACTGAGGAAGTCTGTGCTGTTCCACTCCATCCCTTGTGGGGCTGCTCAGTGTGGTGGGTTTGGAAAGTTCTGGGCTGGTTGGTCTCTGTTTTCAGATGAATGAGGGCTTTCCAACTGGCATTTGTTGTTACTTTCATCCACGTTTTAATTAAAAACTTGGGAATTCAAAGTTCATTGAACTGTAGTAGACTTACTTTTTACTAAAAGATAATTCTCTTCCTCTCTTCCCTGCCTTAAGATAAAACTCAAACCCAACACCACCCAGGGCCTTGCTTATTTCTGTTTAGTGAAGGAGAAAGAGTTGTTGAATATTCATCTCCTTTACATGGCTCTTACAAGAATATTTTTTAAACTTTTGGCTAGAGAAATGCTAATGTGACTATAGTTTCCAAGTCATAAGAAAAGGAAAAAAGAAATCATAAAAAGGTCACCAGAAAACCGGAATTCTTATAGGCATATAAGATGCTTATGTAGTAACTGAGATTCCATTTTAATTTTGGTAAATTGTAAATTCTCAATGGAAGGAACCACCCCTCCTTCAGGCTAGATGGAGGATCTGGCACACCTTGGACAATTCTAGCAGGTAAAAATAGCTGGGGTGCAGGTACAACTGGTAAGGAACTTCCTGTCCTGTCTTTGGTGTATTGAGAGTCTTTGCGCAAAGATACTTCCTTCCAGACCCGACTTCACACAGTGCAACCAGGGCTCTGACACCCACTAAGTCCTCCTCGCTGCCTCTGAAACACTGCCACTCCTGCTGGGATGCAGCTGCCTCCCTGCTCCTCCGTGGTATCCCTCTTGCTGGGAGCAGCCAGCTGTGCTGGGCCCTGAGTTACCAATGTATGACTGCTTGATCCCTATGTTCCCTAAAATTAGTAGCTCAATATTCCCAACTGATCTACCTTTGATAGAATCAAGTATGCAGCTATTGCAAATCCCCTCTCCTTTTCTTAACTATGTATTTTTAAGAACTTACTGATGTGTATTAATGGGACTTGAATGCTTCATCTCTGGAGAAAAATGAAGGTTGAAATGAGCCTGACAGGTTAGAAAGCCCTTAGAGAGGGATAGACTAATGTGAGCAGACTAAATGGCTAGTAAGAAATGGATTATAGCCAGGAATTCACCATTTTTTTCCAGGAACTTTGTCAGGCCATGATCATTTACATGCTGCCATGTCTGGCAGTACATAGTGAAAGATGAAGGTATTTTTTTTTCATGTTTTTGAATACATTTTTTCACTTTTTAATTTATTCTTTCACTCTTGTGTTGCTGATCCCTGGTTGCACCCAACCTCTTATGGAGCAACCTGTTTAGTCCATGGCTTTTCCTCCTTCCCTCATAGGAGCACAAAGAGGATGCAGGAGGCATCCTGGGTCAGCTCCCACATGTTGAGGGACATGTGCCATGGTTGTTATTTCATGGTGATGTCTCTTTAAGTCTACCTCCAGAAACTGGAAATACTTTTTCCTGTTCAAGGCATACTAGCCATAATCCCTGCTCTACCATTTTTTTTCTTTTACTTTTTATGCTTATCTCTTCCCCTGCAGTAAAATAAATGACAACTTAATGCGAAGGAGCTCATACTTGATTTATTCATGCTTGTATAAACAGCATGTATTTCTTCACATACAGGTAAATGGATTATAAAGACAAGACTTTGCGAATAAGATTTTGAGAAATGAGGGAGTTCACTAGTAACTCATTTATCTTGACAGGAGATGAATAGAGGTAATTTAGTCTCATAAAACTAAAATTGGCTCATGTCTTACATGGGGGTGGGAGGAAGAATAGTATTTAGTGGCTGGAAAGCAGAGTGGAGTTGACAATTGACAGCTGTGTGAGGGGGTTTGACTGCCTGGCTCTGTAACCTTGGGTGAGTCATTTTGTGTGCCTGGTGTACATGCTGCCTTCTCTAAATACAGATCTAATTCTTGGCAGTTTGTAGAAGGTTTTGTTCTCCCTGTGTGAAGCACCAGAAAATAGGACTCCAGTGCAGTGCTGCTGTATTGCTAAGTTTAAATAACAGGTTTTCCTCCACTCTTTTCTTCTCTTGTGGCTGATATATTTGCTCCATAAATGTGTTTCAGCCTTCACATCTTTCCTACAGACAGAAAGAGCGGAATGTAATCCTGAAAGAAAAGCAAATATCCTTTGGTTTTAAAGATATATAATAGTAAGATAAAAAGATTAGGGCCTGAGGGACTAGGCATTATGACACTCAAATGAAGTATATGATCTAAGGTACCTATCTCCTTGGACAGATAAGCTGGGTTGAAGGCACAAATGAAGTGTGCCTGGGAAGTTTTTCCCAGGACCTGCCTATTAAAAGCACGATGCAAAAGGAGACCGAGTTAAACTATGCAAGAAAAAATTCCCCTTGTTACTAGCGAAAATGTGCAAGTCTCAAAGTTAAGCGATACTCAGGGCTGCTCTGTGGTGTGGGCTGAATAGTGGCTCATTTGTGATGTCTAGAGATGGCCTGAAATGAGAGAGAGAACTGGCAAGGACAGGTGAATGCTAAAAAATGCATGCAAAGAGCTAAAGATTTTTGCCTAAATTCATTTTGGCGCAGTTCTCCTCCCTCACCCCCCTTAGTGAAGGAGGACAGCTGTTTTTGTTGTGGTGTGTGTTCTGTTGTTGAAGGTGGGGCAGGGAAAGAGGAGGAGGTTTGAGGGTAGACTGGATTGGCTCCAACATGGCTTATGGCTTTCGAAGATTCAGGAGTGTTTGATCTTTGGGACCATCAAAAATTCACTGGTTCACAGTGTGGGTAATGTTTGTAGACTGGTCTGAATGGATTAAATCCCCTAAAAATGCCTATTTTCTGCCTAATGGTGTTACTTTCAGCATGTTTTAGGCTCTTAAGAAAACTAAACAATGAGGTTGGCTTATTTCTACTGGCATTTTGGTTCCTAAGAAGTCTTTGCTATCTTGTTGAAGCTAGAATATTATATGTAAAATGGAGTTGCTAAACCTTGCATTACCAGTAATTAATATAATGATCGTGTTTCTGTTTTCATTTTTGTGGGCTTTCTACTTCCTCTGAGTGGTGATGATCTGCAGGCTGCCCGTTCTTAATGAATTATTTACACGTTATTGCTGGTAACTGATGACTTGTGCCTTTTTAAAACATTCCCCTAAATTACTCTGAAGATGCCACTGTGACCATACTACCATACACACTGCTTCTGAGCTTTTAATCAGCTCATCATGCTGCAAATTTGTGAATAATGTTGTTTACAAGAGTTTGGGACTTTTCACTAAACACCACAAACAACTTTGGCCTGGGGCTTGCTGAAGTCTCCAGTGGCTGCTTCAGCCTGAGTACTAATCCTTGAGCTTTGCAGCCCTGGATGAGATTTACCACCAGGATTTAAAAAAGCCTATTCAGATTTAGGAAGCTGTGCAAATGCTTGAGGTCTGGGTAGGCAGGAAAGAGCTGTATGAGCTCAGGGAACTCTCCATCTCTCCTAACCTTTAAAAGGTCTGTGTGCATCTCTCTAGGAGATTTACTTGAACAGTCTATATATTCCTCCTGGTGAAAGGGCAAATCCAGTGAGGGGTTCAAGTGGGCTTTGAAGTATGTAAGGCAAAGCAGAGAGCTGAGTGATCAGTAAAAACTGCTAGGTGGTGTTTGTGTTTATGAGCAACCAACAACTTGTTATAGGGGAAAAAACTATCAACTTGGAAGTTTTTTTTGTTTCTTTTGTTGTTCTAGCACAGAGTAAGACAAAAAGTGGAGGTAACATATACTGCACTTTAATAAGCCAGGAAAGGAAAGCTTTGCAGGAATATTTTCAACTTTTCTTGGTAGCTGGGTCCCTTCATGCTAGCAGCCTCTGCTCGTGCCATGGAAAAACACAGAGCCTGTGAACACACCAGGATGAGGGAGGGGAATTTTGGACTCCTGAGGGAACAGGAGGCCAGTCTGCAATGCAGGGTCATATCACGGGAATCTTTTCAATGACAGACCGTAATATTAGGTTTCTAAAGTAGATGCTTCTGCAGATGCAGAGCGGGAGTGCTGTAGCAGCCTTGCTTACTGTGTTTGCTCTGCATGCATCAGCCTTGAAAAAGAGGAGGCGTTTCTGTGGCAGCAGTGCCATTTTCGCCATAATTCAATTTGTGTCTTGTGTGAAGATGATTTTTATGAAGTGCCCAGTTTGAGCGTGTGTGGGAGACACACCCATTATCTCTGACTCCTTGTCCTCTTCCATTCTGAAGTATCTTGCCTTTATCACAGTTCAACTTGCCTGGTTTAGTGGCTTCTGCTTGTAAGAATTACATCGCCTCTTCTCCACATTCCTTTCTACCCAGAAAATTTTTAGCAATTCTTTTTTGCCTTATTCTTTTCACTACTGATCTTCGTGTGCCCTTTTCTCATTTGAGTAGTTGTCCATTGGCTTACATTTGTCTTATAACGTGAAAATTTCAGGAAGATAATGTGTCTGTATCACTTGCTGTTCCTTTATGGCATTATTGAGTATAAATGGTGGTTATTAATAATGCATCTCAAGATGGTCTCTTATTTGACAAGTGTACTTTTATTTTAAACTATAATATTTATGGCCTGCTTTAAGTGTTCTGCAGCATATTTTATAAAATTAATGGAGTCCCACAAAATGGGAACTCACTTCTGTGTCTGGCATTTAGATTTTTTGCTGCAAAATGGAAAGAGGTTACAGGATTTTGTATGCAAATTATGAAAGGTGGAGATTTGGCTTTACGTATGTTAGCAGCCAGTTGAGAGAGGGAGAGAAAAAGAGGCTGAGATGTGATATATTATTGCGTTTGAAAATGATAGAGAAAAGAAAGCTTCAAATTTTGTTAAGCTATTAATGTTAAGACATGCACACTTTAATTAAAGTAGCCAAACATCAGCTGAATGAAAGGCACTGATATGTTTTCACTAGGTATAACATAGCTCTGATAAGAAAATGGATAGTTTGCTCAGCAAGAATAAATCCAGACAGAGTGTTTATAGTCTAAAATAACCGTATTTGAAAAATAGATCATTCACAGGATATTAAAAAAAGAAAGAAGAGACATAGATGTCTTTTCCTTGAGTGTTCCTTAGGCTGTATCTACTCTATAAACATCCATGTAAAATTCCATGGAATTGTTTTCTTTGAGTGGAAAAATGGACTTTTTAAAAAATAAACGGGAGTTTTGCTATTGACTTGAATGGAGCTGGTTTTCTTTATGTGTAAGTTACTTTTAGAAAGAAAAATGCTCATCAGTGCAAGAAGCTTTCCCCAGTTAGTCCTTGTTGGCAATAGTATGGGTATAAAGATAGAAGATTTAGTACCTCAAACAAGTTGTGACTGTAAGCAGCCAATTAATTCTCTAGTCAGAAAATGTTCATACTCTTCAGTGTGAGGCTGTTTCCTCCCCCTTTTTGCCTCAGAACAGAAAGAAAAAAGAATTGGATACTGAGATCTATGTTACAGCCTTATCAAATCCTGTGGCAGAAGTAGATGGTTACACAAAATTGCTTATATCTGGAAATATATCTTAGTAGAAAACACTGATAGAGTTTACATATACTCTTATTTTTTTTTTTTTTTGTATTGAGAAATGTTCAGGTTTTGGATTAAAGATGTGGGCAATAGATTTTACTGGACAAATGTATTCAATTTTGGATCTAAAAAAATAAAACCAACAAAGAATACTTCATTAGTTACTTGGTCAGAGATAAGCAGAAGACAAAACCAGGAAATTGAAAAATAGGATTGTTTTTCTCTCTAGCCTCAATTTCCTGTAATTTAATGTAGTTTTTCAGGGCTTCAGATGGCGGTGCAACTCCAACTGGCTTCAGTTGTAAACTTTTCTCTAGTGCTCTCAGGGTGGAAATGGTTATGGTAACAGAGAGGCAGGCTTGCATTGCTCTGCACCAGTCTTGCCAAGAGACCCTGGGGAGGCCGCCCAGGTAATTGCTCGTTATCTAGGTCCTGGCTTATCTTCTTCCTGTTGTTTGCATCTGTAGATGTCAGGAAAGAGGTGATCAATAAGATTATAAACTCCCTGTGTCTGTCTCTGTCCCATTGGACAGCGAATGTGTGTTTTAATTAGTTTTCTATCTATCTGTATTCTTGCAATGACACAGGGGAAAGGTTCTTCATGAGAAAAGGAGGAAACAACAAGTTTCTTTTTCTGTAGAGACTAATGTTTGTTTTTTTTTCTAGCATCTTTCTTTTAAGCTCCTGCTCTCTGCCTGCTAAGCCTCCCTCTCCTTGGCTTTTCAATTTTTTTTGCTTGCATGGGCTGCATTGGAGCTAAGTCACCAAAATTAGTTTCCTGGGCTATCTTAGTGCTGTCTTTGCTATGCCATGAGAAATCACTGCTCCTGCTTTTTGGAATTTTACTCTTATGCTTTTCTACACTCTGAGACATGAGGAAGAGAGTTTGGAACTGCGGATAGAGGAGCATTCTGTTCTGAGTCATTAGGGTCAGCATTCAGCAGGATTACAAGTGAAGGGCTGGGAGCAGAGGCTTTTGGGGAACTGCCAGCAGCTCTGTTGCTAAATACCCAAAAGTGCTGGTCTGCAGTAAGCAGACACCATTGTATCATGCTGTAGGGGCACAAGGGTGGGCAGCAGGACTGAGGGACACCTTCAATGTGTGACAATGGCTGTGCATGAACAGACAACAAAGGAAACCTACTTTCCTACTTTCCCTCCTACTACAGGGAAAACATCAGGGACAGTTCTCTGGCTCCTGAACCACAAAGGAGCTCTCTGATGATCGAGCCAATGGTTTGACTCTCTTCTCCCCCTGCCCTTCCAGAGAACAGCATAGTAAATGTCTCTGGACATGACTCTTCCAGTGGTATTTTGAGCCATTATGTTTTGCATTCCCTGGGTTTCTCCTGCAATTTGCTGTTTGTCAGCTCCTGCCCAGAACGGGTGTGTAGTGTTGTAGTATTAATTCACTGCTGCTGCCCTTGTTAGGTCTGGGTGGCATGTTTGAGAATGGCTGTGACAAATCCTGAAACTCTTTTGCAGTTGTAGATTAGAAAGTGTTGTATAAACTGTAATGGTTGTAACTGCATATGAAGAGTGTGTTTTTAGAGTAAGTTCCATTTCTTCTCGCTTATGTACCATGGAATTGTAGCTCAATATTTGAAGTAACAAAGTTTTGTTGTAAGTGGTTTTGTCATGTATTTTTGTTGTTGTTGTTATTGGGTTGGTTTATTTTTTGTTTGTTGGTTTTTTGGGTTTGGGGATTTTTTTTCAACATGGAGCACTGATGGCTATCTAGCAATGGAAAATTAAATGCAAATATTCGAGAGAAAGCATTCGAAACACAAGAGGAGCTGGGAATTACATCAAACCCAGAAGCAAATGGAATAGAAAACAACTGTGGCTGAACATTTAGCTGTAGCTAAAAGATAATCAAACTATAATAAACCCTCTTGTAAGTACAGAATTTGGTACAGTTTTGCTCGTCCCTTACTTCGTCATCCTGCTATACAATTCTTTGCACTGTACTTTCGAAATAAAGTGTTATAATATTTCAAATTGCAAATTGAAGGAACAGTATGAAGCTTACAGATACAGCTCTTCACAGTACATAGAAACAGTTTTTCCCATGGGGTTGAATACACAGTTGGACACAGCAAGTGTGAAAGCAGCAAGGCTCTGAGTCTACTTTTATTCTGAGGTGGTTTTTTTTTTAAGTTGAGGGATTTAACATGCTCAGAGCAAACAGCAGTGACTTGTAAGATTCATGAAGCAGCAGCAAAGTGAGCTCTGGGAATACCTTTGTGAGAATGGTATCTGCTTTTGAGGGGGTAGGGGAACCTGAGGTAATTGGAGCCAAGAAAAGCAGAGGTGTCCCCAGCAGCAAACACAGAGCACTTGACTGAGAAAAGTAGGACTGAAACACAGGAATGTTTCACACAATTGAGGTTCCTCAAGGAACAAGCACCAAAATAGGAAGTTTTTAAAGAGGGAACGCGCTGGTTAGTAGATAGCACATAGTTAGCCGGTAGAGGTTAGTAGTATCTCTGACTAGAGATAGAAGGCAGATTATAACATTCAAACTGTTGGGGAAGAGCAACAGGGTCACAACTGTGAGATCTTACAGCAGTGCAAGAAACCTGAAAAACTTTGACAGTGTATTTTAATAAACAAAGCTCAGACCAGTTGAGGTCCACCAGTGACACAGCTGCCTATCATGCACGCACTCCCAAGGCCTTGTCCTTATCCGTAGCTGCTGGGCCATGTGATGTTGGGGCAGCTGAATCTAGCAGCTTGGCAGCAGTGAAGTTTCCTCAGCTCTGTCCCCAGGCCCAGCTAGGTGGAATCTTAAGGTCCTTTCCAACCCTAACCTTTCTATGATTCTATGTAGTCACATGTACACAGAGACAGACCTATACAGAACCTTTGTGTACATGTATATGGTCAGCAATACAGATCAGCACAGACATACTCAGCACTCATGCAAGCCCTTTATTCCTTATTTTTTCTATGCTCGGGAAATGACCTATAGGCCTTGCTTTATCCACCTTTGATGCGTCCTCTGAATATCCTCTAGGTCTTGTGCATACATGTATGTGCATACATACACATTGGCAATGTCCCTTCCCATTTCCTCTCTCCCCCCCCTTCTAAAAGGTGCTCTAGAGATTTGTTTCTGTTGACCCCTTCTAATGGGTGGTTTCTGGACACCAGGGATGAGGCCCACCTGGGACAACCCTGGAAAGGGTCCTGGACAGGATGTTCTTCCTTCCAAGTGCCTCACTCAGGTTGCCACTTACCTGTGTGCTCCAGTGCTCCTCTGGGAGTGTGGAGATGGGCCTTTGTTGGGCTGACAACCATGGGTCTGTTGGGAATAGTTGGGAGAGTATTGCATGGTGCCTCAGTATGTCACTACCTGTGCGTTCCTTTGGATATGTGCTGATGAATTTTTTAAAATCACATAACCTACCATTACTGTAGGACGGCTATTTGCAGCATCAGAATGTTGTAACTATCCCCCATGGCTGAAATAAATAATTTTGAGTTCTTCTGTCATGGACCTTGCCAACCAGAACACCTCTCTGAGCTTCTGGAGTACCAGCAAGTCCCCTTGTGATAGCGTGATGCTCCTTGGCAGATGAATCAATGGCCAGAATGTGACAGTATAATAAAGTCACACTGACAATTTTATTAGCATTTTGTTTGCTGGTTTTTATTTTTAAACTTGAGGTGCTCAAGACTAATAGAAGCTCTGTGCTACTCTGATTGTGTGAAAGCCAGGTACAGTTGAAATGAAGGGATACATTATTAATAATGACGGGGTCTTTAATGTCTGTAAAACATCGATATGGGAATGGTGAAAGGCAAACAACCTTTCACAAATCAACCACAAAATCTGCACAGAAAGTTTGTAAAGCATGTGAAAGTCTTAAGAAAGGGGCTTCTAAAGGGAAGGTTGATTATGGTGATTTTACTTACAGGGTGAGTGAGAGCTGGTGCAGAGAGAGGAGCAGATATCTGAGGAATAAGGGTCAAACCACTAGCTTTTGAGGTGCTGTTGATTGCTGACAGCCTGCTGGGCTCTAACTAGATTCTGCAGCTGTGTGACTTGCTCCATCCACCACTTTGTGGATGTATGAATGCATACATAAACATGGGAAAGAGCAAACCCATGTGTTTTATTTCCCCTCACACTGTTCAGACAGGTCTCGGCAACCATTTCCTGGGCTGGACAGACTGCTTTTTATCCTTCCTTTTGCATTTGAGATCAACCAGGACAGCCTAATCACAGGATTAAGGCAGATCTGAAGGGCGGTTTCCATAGGAGATTCTGTCATGTGAGTGCTGAGTTCCTCTTGCGATAGGGCAATGCAGGTGGTGGGGCAAATCCTGTTTGTCTTAATTGTCAACTCAGTCCTAGTTCCTTTTTTTCCCTGCAGAAAACAAACCACATCAAGCATCTAATTAAGAGACTGAATAGCTTGAAATTATAAGCAGGCTTGTATTTATGCTCTGAATAAGACTCTGCGGTACGGTTTGCATTAGTTAATGTTGAGCAGCAGTTGGCATGGTCTGGAGGTAGTTAGAGGAGGGGCTGCCTGCTGGCTACCCCAAGGACTGCACTACGTAGCTGCAGACCTGCAACTATGCTGGCAAAGTGAGATGCCAGATCAAAGAGCTACCCTCGAAAATGACTTAAGCAGGTCTAATGAGCAAGTCATTTGACAGAAATTGATGCTACTGAGACTGTTCTGTAAAATCACAGCAATTTATTTCACTATCATCTTTAAATGAGGCTTTCTACCGAACAGAGAAAACAAGGTTACCTATGAGGTGAGCTGTTATTTCAATATTTAGACTAGAAATCTTAACATCCTTCTGACACAAAATATAGTTACAGTTCCTATGACAACTGTTCCTCTCCCCTCTGGAGCATGGACGAACGACAGCATTTCATTACATGATCATGTAATGCTGGGCACTGCTATAGCCTTGTCAGCTCTGCTCTGGTGTTTGCTCCTAAATGGCATTTAGCTGAAGCCTGCTTGTACTGTGCAGAACATGAATTGGAGTGAATGACCTTCGCTCTGCTTGCTGCCTGCCACTACCAACTTCCTAGCTTTCTGCTTTTCATTAGTAGGTTCACTTTCTACTAAAATACGTTTGGTATGCTGAATTTTATTGACAAAAATTTCTAGAAATTTATTTCTGTGGTAACAATTCTATACACCAGTTAACATTAGTTAACAATAGTATCTTAATAAGTACACAGAGTACTAATCTTTATCAAACCAATCTGCTGACAGAAAATTCATTACTATAGCAGCCAAACCAGAATATATATGCAGATTCCTGTAGCTACTTCTGCAATACACTTATGAAAAATTATAACAAGTTGAACAGATATATTAAAAGACTTTATTCACAATAGAGAAATTTTTACAAATATAAGTTCTTAAAAATTAAGCATCTTGATCTATTATGTATTCCATAATTTCTGTTTATATAAAGATGAAAAGACTAAATGGACTCTGTACAAATCAAAAAACTGTTTAAATGCATGATAGAAATGGATATGTATGATGAAGTCACCATAGAAACAGTGAGCCATTAAGAATTGCAAAAATCTGTGTACAACCAACACATATATGTAATACTTATCTCACAAACAATCAAAACATTATTTTTTTCCCCCATGAAAAATTGTGGGTGCCATTTAAAGCGATTTACCTGTTAGGACTTAACATATGAACACTGAAATGCATTATTATGCTATGAAGAAATGTAAAAAGTATAGGCAGTTTATGTAAAGATGTGTGTCCACCCCCCCATGCTCCCAAGAATAAAGCAATTTCCTTTGCCCTTATGAAGGACTGGGAATACACGGGGACCAGTACTAGTCACTTCCATGTAGCTAGTTAAGGGAATGGGAAATAAACTGCACACTATCTCAGCACTCTAACAAGCAGTGGTAAGTATGGACTGTTTCAAAATGATTGCTCTAACTTTGGTGTTTTGGGGTTATTAAAAAAAAAAAAAAAGAGAAATCAATATATTCTCAGCTTATGTAAAGGTTTTTTCTTACAGTTGGCAGATCTACACATTGTACAATCTTCTCGTCTACTTACATTAGTTTACAAAAAGTACAGTATAGTGCAGTTTGTACATACAACCTGAATACCAATACCAGTCACATCTCGTTTGTGCTCTTTCAAATCATTGTAACTCCCAAACTAAAAAATACCAAAAAAACCCCAAAACCAAACCAAAACAAAAAAATCCAACCAAACCCCAACGTACTTAACGTCTGTATTACAAGCAAACAGTCATGCTGCTTATATTTAAACATGTAAGATCTGATGCATACAAGAGCTGTGTGTTTGTAGCCTGCTTTTTGAAACATAAAGAGCTACCTGGTTCTCCTCTTTTTCTCTTCCGCTTGGTAAATAAGATCACTAGATACTTCTGGGGGATACACTGAGGTTAAGAAAACCATGTAAAAAGAGACTTACAAAACATTTCTTAAAGACTTTTTTTGTCTGAGCTATTGTAGTTATTTAAGCAACATGAGGCCTATAACAGCTGTAATTTTTCTGTGGTACTCAGAGCGTGGTGGGGGGGTGGGGAAGAGCTCCCTTATAAATACTGTTTCTGAAGAAATACAATGAAATATTATAGTCCTCCGACAATACAATTGCTGGAATATCAGAATCAGCAGGATTTCTGCTCTTGAAGAGAACCAAGACTTCATCCTTGCTCATTCACTTTTGAAAAACCATTACTGTGACATGAGGGAATCATACTTTAAGAAAAATAAAAATAGAATAAGAAAAGAGAAAAAAAAAAGGCAGTAAAGCAAAAACTCCTGAGCCAAGGTGCTGGTTCCATGTAAGCAGGCCTTACCTGCAGGTTCATGAACTTTGTGCCCATGCTCTCAGCCCTGGGTGGCCCAGGCTCAGCAGGGTACCCTTATTAACTTCCGTGTACAAATGCTCAGCTCTGCCAAGCCTGTGAAGGAAGGATCGGCATCACTGAAGATCCTCTTGCCTTGCCCCCTACATAAATGTCTTTGGCAGCTCATGTGGCACATACCGTGTTCTCTGTCTGCAGGGGAAGCAGAGAGGCAGTGCTGTCTTTACAGAATCCAGAGAGTAAAATTTATGGGTCAGCTTCCAGCTGCTATATATAAAAATTTAACTAGTTATCTTTGCTCTTGGCTTCTACCTAAGTAAGAAAACTTACATCACAGACCTCTATCAGTGCAGAAAAAATGTACTTCATAATGCCTAAACAAATGTGACTCCTCAGCTGTGATTAGCTATGCTGGACTGAGCTATCTTACTAAATACCTTTTCAAGATTACTGTTCGGAACCGTATCTGTTTTGTTGCAATCCAATTGATGAATTACGTGCTTTCTCAGAATGGGAAGCCAGGTGTTACTCAAAATTAATAAGTCATCCTGTCACTAAATGAAAACATAGGTAGACTTAATAATCATGTAAACCGCTCCAAACTGCATTTAAATAGAAACAGGGATTGATCACGTCCCATTTCTTTTTCCCTTTGGTGATATCGCACATTAAAACTTTTTTGGCAAAGCTGTTACCTTTCTTAGTAATCTAGGCCTATAATCTAGGAAATACTTTTAAGGACACTGTATTTCTTTCACTTACATAAGACATACTCAGTGCTTTCAGAAAGTTTTAGTTCTATGCTGGATAATTTCCTCTCTGAATGATTATCTTTTAAGAAGATAAATTTTCTTAAAAGGCATCTGAACATCTAGCTCTAATGTTGATACATTAAATTGTTTTGTGACAATAAACTATCAAGTCTGTTTTCAAGTCAGAACCTACTTGAATGTTTGCGGAAGTCCCAAAAAATTGTCTCCAGTATAATTAATTCTCAGCTTACCAGAAAATGCCATTGAGTACTTTTTTTTGTCTCCTTATCATACAACCATATGAAAGCTACTGGACTAAATACATAAAGAAGGTATGACTCCCTTCCTTAATAAGAAATTACTACCTCAGTTTACTCTATAGTACTCTGACTGAAAACATGAGAATAACACCACTTAGAAAAGGGAGGAAACAATTTATTCTATTAAGATATTCTACTCAAAACCTGAAAAACTAAGGTCTGTTAACTAATGTGCTAAATTCATAGAAACTGCTTTAGTCTAACTTCAACTTATACTACAGTTTCAAAGTCGTGTCTGCATGAGATGAAAAATATTCCTGTGTAGACCTCATTGACAATGAAATACATCAAATAGTTTACCAAGTAATAATAGACCCGCATAAGAAGAGGCTGTCACAGTCACAAGATTTGTCTTGGATGACACACAAAACAAATTAACATAGAACAAAAAAAAAGAAAAAAAGCTCTTTATACTTAATTCAATATGGCTTTTTGCAACATGGCAAAATATTACAGCTTAAAGCAGACATCTCCTCACAGAGGAGAAAAGAATTTTGCAGTCAAATTAAAAGCATAACGGATAAGGAGTAACATGCAGACCCTCTGCTCCTTTTGGCCAAGATGGCGGTGCAGCCTAACACAATCTGGAGAGATGTCCTGTTTCTCTTCTAAGAAGTGGTTCAGCTGGATTAGAGGACTCGGGTTATATCATAATTAGTTTGGGTCCATTCATAAGCATTTACTGTTAAAGAAAATAGACTGCAAAACACTTGATTAAAAAAATTAACTCAAGAATTTAAAACCAAATCATGTGCCCAAGTCCTGAAAAGAAACACAAGGAATGAAACAAAATATAACTTAATCTTCATCTATTTCTGGTCATCTTCTTTATTCCCATCATCTTTGTGAAGAACAGGGAGAGGATGAGCCTCTGTGTTGAAGACCCAGTGTTCGAATGGAAAAAGTTCATCTTCAGAAAATAGCAAATACAAGTACCTGGCAAGAAAAAAAGCAGGAAATGTGACCACATCAGGGTAGTAGAACTACAGTAGTCTTCAGGAAAACAAATACCTGATTTCCCTATGTGAATGTATCAATGGAACAGCTGACCAAACACAAACCACTAGTAAATCTCAGCATCAACAATGATTAGTACAAAGCTTTGAGACTCAGATTGGATTTAGGGCAATAACAACTTGAGAAAACAAAAGAATGCCTCTATCCTGATAAAGGACAAATAAGTTTAGACTATCAAGGTTAAATATCCGTTCACTGCACTTCCATTTTATCTTCAGTAATTTTATTACATATTGTTTTGATAATATACAACCACAGTAAATTTTTTCCTCCTGAACGTCCACATATATCAAGGTGTAGTAATGAAAATATTGAAGTCCAATCTTGTCTTATATCTCAGAACAACTTCTGGGTTAGGATTTTTAAACACGTAAACTAGCAGTAGGCCAGTAGCTTGGCCATCGATTTACTAAGACAGACTCTACAGAACCCAGCAGTAACCAATACACGAATCCAAAATTGTATTTATTGTCACGATACAAGGTAGTAGCTACTGTAGTGTGATTACTGCAGTCTGCTTAGGGTTGAAGGTCTGCTTAGCAAGTGAAATTTTATTTCTTCCTCAATCACCATCCTTCCCAGAAGGCTTTTCTTGGTCTAATTCTGATAGGCCAATTTAAAAGGTATAGTGGAGGGCATGCACTATCTCTAAAACCATGCCACTATGTATATAAATGTATTTTAAATATATATATGGTATTTCATGTACTTGAATGTTACACTTTCTGTTGAAATAGCATGATTGCTTCTTTCCTGCTTTCTGGTCTTTGCTAAAAAAAGTGAAGAGACCAAGACAAAACTTCCTTTGTTTCATCAAAAACTTCAGAGATGATAGATAATTAAAGCTTTTATTTAACTCTCTTAACAGGCCCTGCAAGCTTACCATGCAAGTTGACTTCTTTTTTCTTTTTCTGTACCTTTAAAATGAAAAGTATGCCATACGAGCTGGCTAAGTCCTTGGTCTAGTTCAATTTGTTTCACTAGAGTTGGCATATATAATTAGATCTTATCAAAGTTAGGAGATGTAATTTCTCCACAAAGACTATCAAGTACTTTTATCAGAAGTAAGGATAATTCCCAGAAGCCATAGAATTTAGTTTATTTACATAGAAGGCAGAAAAAGAAAAGAAAAACAAAAGGCCTATTTGGCTTCCTATCACCTAAGAAAAACTATTATTTCAGTTAAATTTTGTTAAGTGAATGTCAAGGGTACTAATGTTAAATACTGATCTGTAACAATGATACATAGAACTACTTCATATTAATGGAAAGTCGACTTTCTTAACTTACTTGAGTGTTTCTGAAAGGAAGAAACTTTGCTGCACATCATCATGGCTTTCATGATTGTTATAAACATCTCTAATTCCAGAATAGCCACCATCTACTCTGCAGTGTTTTTCCAGTGCCTGAAAAGGAAAAAAACCACCTCAAACTCAAACCAAAAAACAAACAGTAGGATTAACAAAAAGATTCATCTGACAGTTTTCATTTGACAGTAATGCTAGGTAAAAAAAAAAATCGAAAAGTTGTCACAAATGTTTTGATAAAGAGATGAAAACTAGACAAAACTCTAGATGGAAAACTCTTAAAGACAAGACACATGTCTAATTTTACATTGAGGAAGAGAAGCAAAATGAAAACTGACTGAAAGAAGTGAACACAAACCAGTTTTCAGAAGGAAAGATATGCGCATGTAAGGATGTAAAGATATACGGATTTTCACTTATTTTATTTTTGCCCTTTTTAATAGCGATAATGATAGCCTCTCTCTCACAGGCTGGTCTATCAGCCTTCACATACCTTTCTTGGTCACACTTTAGTGCTTAAAAATTATTGTGATAGAATTCAATACCATTATAAAGACCGGTCTTTTCCTTACCTCCTGCAAGCATTTTCTGATAAGAGATGAGACTAAAAAGTCACTAATAATTTCTCAGGTATCCGTCACCTCCACCTGCTCTAAAGGCTGCTCAAGATCTGTCTTTTGCTTTGAGTAGATATCCTAAATGTCCTTGTTTTTGCTGGAGTCCCTGTAGCTATCTGCATATATTTAGCTTGCATGTCAGGCTCTCCATAGTTTTCACTGGAGAGTAAGCTGCCTATTGTATATTTAAAAGGGAGTTTTCTCCAGGAGAGATTCTTTATTTTATAACAGGCCTATTTGTCTTTCCTTATGTGTCTTCAGGTTCTTTAATTTTCCTGGACACTTTTACTAAGTGACAAATATACTTAAGTTTAAACAAGTAATTTCCCCTGGCTGATGCTTCTTCCCTCTTGTCTACTTCAACCTGCAGTGAATTCAAAATGCTGAATCTGTGTCTGGATTTTCAATGTCAAACACAAGATTGTGTTTTCCAAGGCACAGCAGAAGGAGAACTTGCACTTGAAGGAGATGGCTGTTATTCAAGGAAGTATCTGCATTCTAAACAGGGTGAGGTAAAACAAAAGTAAATTGCATTTGTGGTTTATGTGGTCTAACATGTAGTCAGAGTCTTTATGAGTTCATGGTAGGGAGATGCCATATAGGTACCTGAGCAAACTGCTATGCTGTAAAATAAGAGGTTAACTTGTACCATGTTAGCCATCTGCTACTACCTACTTGACACAAACACGAAGATCTTAGCCCTCAAAATTACCTTCCACTTTACTAAAGGAACAGGACATTCATGTGCAACATTAAGTATGATTAAAAGGCTCTTGGTTGTCACCCTCCTTTAACTGGAAGTACTGGCCCTTTGTGCCCAAATCTGCAGTTTCAGACTACAGTGATGTTCATACTGACAGTGGGATAGTGGTGGGTGGGGAAGAAACTATCAAACACATTTTAAATTAGTAGCTCTCAGAAAATGAGGGTGGCTAAGATCAGTTATGCTGGAGTAATGGGAAACATCAAGCAGAGTGCAAACTGGCTGACAGTCTCAAAGTATCATAAAGGGAAAAAACAAAGGAAGTGCTATGAATTCAAAATATGTGCCACATTTATAATGCAGAAGGGGAGACTTTCATGGTCTAAGCTGATAAAAACCTTTCTGACTCAGTAACAGTAGATATTGCTGCTGGTCATAACTGCATTTTCTCCAACTGCTGCAATAGATACAAAGTGATCTTGGGCTCAAATTAAAGCAGCAAAGTGAGTTTCCAGAAAAAAAATGGACAGGCTAGAGCATGTTTTTAGTCTGTCAAAGTTAGAGAAAGAATTAATAGACTACTTGGGGAGCTTAGAAGTCATGATTTAGAGAGCAGCCTCCTTTTCAACTATAAGAGCACTGGGAAAAAAACTGATGTGTTTTTATTGACAGTATCATGAGTTGAAAATGGACATGAAACACTTGAACAACTTTTCTGGGCAACAACAAATGGTCTGATTGTTCCTCCTTTTTTCTTGTTTTATTCTCAGATTCCTCTTCATGCAGCACATACTGGTAATTAAACCAACCATATTCAGTGGTCATGGACTTCCCCAAGAAAAAGGGAAATAAGGGACTGCAAGAATAAGGAGCAAGAGGGAGCAGAATTTATGAAATACTTGTGGTAAGCTATCAAGATGTGTTGGAACAAAAAAGAAAATAAAATACAGTATCAGGTGGAGCTGTATGGCTAGAAACATCAAGGGAGAAGATGAAAAGAAAAAAAAGATTTGAAATCTAAATTGACTCTATAACTTCTGTGAGGCTGTAAGCTTTGTTTTCGTGAAACAACTGCGCATTAGGGCAGTAGAAGATGGGCCTGTCCAGAATGGAACCAGCAGCATCTCCCACACGTGGACTGTAACCCACTGTGTTAGAGCCAGACGAGAGTAGCCACAAAAATGTTAAACAAGGAGCACATGGGGAGCTCTAGGAAGGTAAATAAGTACACAGACTTGAAATAAACACAAACAAACTGAACCAACATGGTAAAGAATAATAAGGAAAACATTTCAATTGTTTATAACAATGATATCAGTGTGGGCAGCAGCAATGAATCAGGAAAAACATCTCCTGGAGAATAACACTTGGCATTGCTGAAGCCTGGTGGGCTGACTTCCACAAACAGCCACTGTAAATATTCCAATTATAATCTGTCTGGGAAGATTCCAGTAGTAAAATGTGTCCTTTCTGAGTGGTGTTAGCAAAGAGGAAAGGAAGAGAACAGCATTCCAAATTAGAGGTTTCAAAAAAACCCACAAAAACAACAAAACAAAAAACATTGCTTTGCAATCAGTAATTCAGGAGCATATTGTTTCAAGGCTGACAGAGCCAACACCTGAGGAAGGCAAATAAAATGTCCTAAATAACTACAGTCTACCTAGCTGAATACAGCATTGACTGCAGCTAGAGCATTGCTGGGAATATTTGAACAAGGAGAAGTTAAGAGAATAGAAGTATAGTTAATGCTAGCAACTATTCTTTATGGGAAGTATATTTTACCATAAAGTTCATTCTTCAGGAATACCTAATTACCAAACTCTCAACACTTGCACAACATTTGAGATAAGTTCAGTATCTCACACAGTTAATACTGAACACAATTACAGTTCTTGGATGCTGTTGACAGAGCTGTTGACAGGTAACTGGTGGATGTCATGCTGCAGCCAGGTACATGGAGTCATAATCCAGTAACATGAGCTGGTTGAAGCTCAAATGCTAGTGGGACACAGAAATTTACATCTAGAAGAGACTGTTATCATTGATGGAGTTCAGTCCAGATGACCTGTGCTTTTTGAAAGTGACCCTTTTTTTAAATGTTTGATACTATCTAGTAATTCCTCTTGGCCTTCATCACTTTAATTAAAATCACCTTCACACAATTACTATTGGAAATGCACTTCATATAACTTATTTCCATGTCCAAGGCTCAAATCTGACAGGCTTGCACTTTCCCTTCACGTGCAGCAATATTCCACATCTTGAGCAGCACATCCAAATATGACCTTGATCTGAAATGTGTTGAAGAAGGAGAAATCACAATCTATTTCTCTAATATACAGTACCAGCAGTATTTGGTTTTGTCAAAATGATCTTAGTTCATCTATTGAGTAAATGCATCTCTGGAAATTAGAGTTAATATTACTGATTTAAAATATATATTTATGCTTCAAGTACTAAACAACATTCAGATATCATTCAGTAAGAAAAAAGCCTGACAGAACATTACCTCTACAGCTTCCCATCCCCACTGCCTGTACTTTGGGTCATGAGTGAGCCGCCACATGTACATGTAGGTCTCTATGACTTCTGGTCGGAGGATGTAGTATTTTTCATTTTGTCTTGTAGCAATGGCCTCAACACCACCATCAAATCTGAAGGCTTCTGGTCCCAGTTTCATGTCTAGCCAATATAAAGACACATGGTAGAATAAAGGCATTTTAAAAGGCTTTGAATTATGTAACCTACCAAATCAACTATCATTTCATGGGGCACAAGGCCAGGTTACCCAAAGGGTATGTAATTTCTGAAACATACTGCAGTACCTCCTGGTTTTAATATTTTATAAATAATTCAGAGTAGGAGAGAGCTGGTCTTCATCGATGCTCTGAACAGCAGTTCCAGTTTGAACAATGATGCTAACATTTGTATTCTGGAAGACTTAATATAACTAGTAATGGAAATTTTGCTTAAAAGACAAGGATATTTACTTTTCTATATCAAACTGGAAAATGCATTCTGGGACCTGAAAAGCTGCTAGGGTTTTTTTCTGTAAGGGGATGAAGAATCCAAAGAAATTTCCCACACAGAAATCCACTTTTTGTGCAATTCTATTGTCTGCAGCATAGCACCAGCAGAACTGAGAACATGATAATTTTTTGTGCATGAAATGTTTAGAAGCTACATTGATGCATTAATGAACAGTGTGCCTCTCTTAGTTGTATTTGTCTATACAGAAATTGGCAAGTGCTAAAAAAGGCTATTACATTAATTATCAGAGTGAGTAGCTATGATTTAGGTGCACGGCAACTACTTATAAAACACAGCAGCATTCTTAAAGTTGCTTAGAGCAAAGAGGCATTTGCTCAGAAAGGATGAAGAATTCTTACCATCATACAATTTTCATTCAGCATTATGCAAAAATACTGGTGGCTGCCTTCACAAAGTCAAGCCGTGAAACTAAACTCTGCCACGCAGCACTTACTTGTACGATCATAGGATTCATGGCAAGTCCTTGCAATTTCAGCACCAAGCTCAATGTGATGGCCTGTCCTGTCATTGGGTGCTCCATCTGCTCCTAGAGCAAACATGCCTCCAGCAAAACAAGTGAGATGCCCCATCTTGTGTTCAAGCAGTCCACCCTTCCACTCAGCGATGTATGTCAGCCCTCCGCTTGATTTTCGAATGAGGTGGGTCTCTATGGCCTGCAAAAGTACATGGTTTCAAGCCAAGGTACCATTTGGTAAAGTATGAAGAACAAATTTGTCTTGTATACTGGTTGTTTTCTCTTCATTATTGCCTTTGCTTATAAAATAAAATGGGTAATAGGAGGTAGCATCACCTCAAAGTGCAGCCAAACCAACACAAATTAGTATACATCAGTAATGATGATTAATTTTGCTACAATTTTGATCAATTTAGGCAGTACATTTTAAAAAAACATTGGAAAGACATAAAAAATACAATTACATTTTAAAATTATTTTCTTTCCCTCTCTTTGAGCAGTTTCAAGTAATTTCACTTTAATGGTGATTAGTGATCCTTTCAGCTTTCATACTTTCCATTTTAATTCCGGCTTAAAGGATGTGGTTAATGATATAATTTCATGTCAGTTATATGCAGATGTAACTCATATTCAAAATGCCTGACTCAGTGGGTGCACTAAATGATGTTAGGCCTCTGTGTCTATATGGTATTCCAATGAGTTTCCCCTCCCAGACTGATTTCCTCTGTAGTTAACAATCAAGTGTAGTGTCTTACTGAGATTTCTGGAAGAAACCTAAGCAGAAAAAAAAATATACAAGTCTCCTAGAGAGAAAAAGAAGTTGGTGACATTAGCAATGTATGGTCACTGATTGCAAAACTCAGGAAAACAACCTTCCCTTGTGGTAGAAACATAATTTAAAAAACGAGAGGAGATGCAGAAGAGCACATTAATTAGAAGCCCACACAGAAAGTAAGCTATTACTCTTTAAAGGGTAATGGAGAGGAGACAAACAATGCTACTATAGGTTCGGTTATCCAGCAGTGCTCTGGTTTGTTCTATTGAAATCCTAAGATCCAGAAACAGTCCTCAACATGCATTATATAAGAGAAAAAACATCAATAATATATCAGTACAGAGAACTATTAACAAAAAAGCCAGGATTTTTTAAAAAAGTACTATAAAGAGAAGGTATTGATTGTAGTTATTTCTTCCCATTTGAACATCTGTAAAGGTAGTTTTTATAAGCATGAAAAATCTTCTCTAACCTAGAAACATCAGCAGAAAGACTGTAAAAGTTTTACTTACTAAGTTCAGAAATGAAAAGCAATTTAATTAAACAACATTTCATTAAACCTTTCAGTATGGTATCTCCATCTCAGCAAATCAACAACTCTGGCAAGAATTGATAACTCTACTGGTCACTTAGCTGTTGAGTCAGAATTTATTTTAAAAATAAACAAATATAAAAATAGATTAATGACTAAATTTGCCTTTATTGTGATCTTTCAGTAAAGAATTAATGAAAGACAGAATGAAATATTACTGTCCCTTGCAGAAATAAGAGTAATCATACACCTTCAGAACCATAGTAACTAGACCAGAGATGATTCTTATAGTATGAAAATTGATTTTGTACTATCAGTTAATCTTTCAGAGTTGTTTGTTTTTTTCCTCTCTTTTGGCTCAAAAGTAAAGCTCAGGCTGAAAAAAGATGACTTTCACTTGGGAAATTTTAAAATTATTTTGACAAACTGATATTCAGAAACCAACAAATTGATGTTAATGGATGCTAAGAATGTCACAAAATAAAAATATATTTCCAAATTAATTATTCATGTTTAGTAAAGCAAATCATCTTGGTTTTATAAATGGGTCCTATTAAGAACTAGTACATATGCCTATTAAAAGTTATTTTTATTATGTAAGCACCTCACTTAAAGCTATTTTTATTAGGTAGTTATTTGATATATTACAGACTGTCAAACTGCCTTGCCATACTTTGTACAGTCATGGGTCCCTGAGTGCTAGATAATACCTGCACTGATGCATATGCCTTTATTAACGGCATGCTAGGTAACTAACAATTTCTACCTAGCCACGAAATCCAAATAAGCTTTGATATGTACAAATAACCTTCAGAATCTGTCAGCCCAAGTGTGCTGAACTTGCAAATCCATCAGCACTCAATAAACTCAAGTTACTCTGGAAGACAGGAAAACAAACATTGTAACTTGGTAAAGCCTAAACTTCATTTGAAGTTATGTGCTTATCAAGTCATATTTTGCAGAAGTTACATGATTTAAGCACACTGACCTTAATCAAACAGCTTTTGTAAAGCATGAAGGGCAAAGGAGCATCTCTTCCAGAAGGCTGGCAGCTCTTTTTGTGGTACTGGGTATTGTACCAGCAGAGCGCACAAAACCACTGCCCTGGAGCTTACAGGGGAACTGGCAAAAGCTTCAACTAAATCTGAGAAGTTTCTTCATGGGCCTTTTTTGGTCTGAGCTAGACAAACTGTTCTCATTAAATACAGGTTTCCCTTCACTCATTGCTACTTATATACCCTCTGAGACTAGAGATTAGCCACTTGCCCTGGAACAACATTTTCCCAAGGCTTGCTGTTGTGGTTTAAGCCCAGCTGGTTACTCACAGCGACACAGCTCGCTCTCTCACTCCCCCTCTCTTCCTCCCCCCCACTCTGGGAGGTATGGGGAGGAGAATCAAAAGAATGTAACTCCCATGGGTTGAGATAAGAACAGCCCAGTAACTAAGGTATAATGCAAACCACTGCTGCTACCACCAATAATAATAATGATAAGGGAAATAACAAGGGAAGAGAACACAACCGCTCACCACCCGCCGACCGATACCCACCCGAGCAGTGATCTAGCCCTGCCGGGTAACTGTCCCCAGTTTATATAGTGGGCATGACGTGCTGTGGTATGGAATACCCCTTTGGTCAGTTTGGGTCAGGTGTCCTGTCTCTGCTTCCTCATGGCTTCCCCTCCTCCCTGGCAGAGCATGAGACTCAGAAAGTCCTTGGTCAGAGTAAATGTTGCTGAGCAACAACTAAAAACATCGGTGTTATCAGCACTGTTCCCAGGGTAAGAGTCAAAACCACAGCGCTGCACCAGCTACTAAGAAGGAGAAAAATGACTGCTACTGCTGAACCCAGGACACTTGCTAACAAATCTGTAGGATCAAAGTTGCATGAAATCTGGAATAATTCCAGCATGGCATCAAATCGTGAATTTTTTAGATGTGTTACAATTGTTTCTGGCACACAACATAAAGAAAGTTATAAAAAATCAGCATATTTAGAAAGAATGAAATGTATTTGATGTAAAAAAAAAAAAAAGAAAAAAAAAGTATAACCTGCATGAGTAGAACATATAAAAAACCTCCCCAACACTGAAATTTTGAACTGTATTGCTAATAGTATTGGCAGCAATAAGGCATAGTAAAACCTTCTTTTTCACCATAAGTCCAGCCTAACTATAATTATTTGTTTCAGAATTTACTTCCAAATAAAGCACTACTTCTGGAATGTACGTTTGTATAATGCATTAATATAATAAAATATTTTCAAAGTAAACAATAAAAAGAAACACTAGACTAGAAACACAAGCAGTCCCTGTTATGGTTTGAATTGTGACTCAAGTGCATCTTGTCTTACTTCTGGCATCGTTCTCATGAGTTCATATATTAAAATTGTGCCCTTGCCTATCTGTCACATTGAAAGAACTGCAGTGAATGAGACATTAGGAATTGTCTATATTACAGGACTGCAAATTGCACGTGTGTAGTCTCTGTTATCGACAGTACAAGAGAAACTCTTTGGTTTTTCCCAATCTAATTTCCTCCCCCTTGTGCCCCCTTTCTTAAAGCAGTATGTTCAATTTTTTTTGTATTCTCTGTTTATCAGCCTGCTCCTAAGCCTGTGCATTAATTGCACTGCTGTTCCTTACCCTTGCAAAATTAAGCAGAACTGGTCTCTCCTAATAAATACTCATTTTCCTTCCTTTAGTTCTCCACTCCTTTAAGGTTTTCACACAGTTTAAATGCTGTCTTCATCACCCCCTTCCTCAGTCCCCGACTTGATTTTGTGATTGGCAAGTCCTTCATTTGCCCTTTGAATTGTTTAGGACCTTGAACTGGATTGCGTAGAGAGAAACATAAAGGATATAGAACTGAAGTAACCTCACTGATCAAATGAGTAAAAAAACCTAATTAACAAGCTTATTTTTAATAGATGGTGGCTAATCTCTTGGTGGATTATGCTGACAGGTAATAAAAATATTAACAGAGAACTCTACAGAGCACGGATGGAGGCTTCTCAGTAAAAAAAATCTGCACCTCTAAGTTGCTCATGCGCCACAAAAAGGCTAACTCTGCTAAAGGAGCAAGGATAACAAATTACAAGCCTCAAAATGCAATGCAGAACTGCAGTTCTACTTCCCCTAGCACTTAGACATTTTACCTCTCCTTTTACAATAACTCTAATTATGATGAATGAATTTCATTGACTACTGCTGTTTTAACAAAATCCAGGTATTTCATTTCCCACCTCAAGATGTCACTGTAGCTGGAGATAAAACTGTCTTGCAAGTCAATTACATATTTCTATACCTTAATGAATTTGAAACTTCAAAACTATCATCCTAGTTCTAAATTTCCAGGATTAATAATGTTTGTTTTGGGAATAATTACAACTCAGAAGGCTTCTTTACAACAAAGAACTATAAATTATCTCAGTTCAAACTTTTAATACATTTTTCTTACCTTAGGAATCTTGCTGCTCATAAACAGTATTATGACAATTTGAAGCAACAGTGAGTATGAAAGAGAATTCTACCACATGCTATTTCCAGTAATTCAAAGATATATAATGTCAATTGTTCATTCATTTTAGTATTTAAGGCTTGCACCAATGCATTTTATTGCTTTGAAACTGCACACAGCAGGTGGGTCAGGATTACTGTGGTGTGGGTCAGGATTACCGTTTTTGCATGCTGTTGAGTTTGTAAGTCAATTGCCTGTTTTCTTGACTTTAAGTTACTTTCTTCATGTTTTCTCTGTTGATCTAATGCAACAGACACTTTTCTTCAGCAATGTTAATAATTCATCAAATCTATACTTTTATCCAAAATTCCTATGAATTTATCATGCAAAGATTAAGATTTGCATTAGTACAGCTCTTTTGGAGATGGCAGAAAAACGCTGCACTTTATTTTTTTAAACTTTATGAGTTATTCTGTTTTCTTAAACATTGTTCATATAGGTTTTAAATACATATTTCAAGATGTTTGAATCATATAAAAGCATACAGCCAGAAAACTTCGGATGAAATAGGAAGTTCAAGCCCTTGTTGCAATTTATTTAAATACTGCTGCCAAGGAAAAGAGGCATCTTCTTATCCCAAGGTCCTCTCTGCTTACTAAACTGTGCTTTAAAAATCAAACCTGAGATTTGGACACAGAAGAGTTTTCATTTGTTTAAATACAGTATATAAGAAACATTTTGAAAGCAATAAGGCACTTACTGAAGTCTTTTACTTCTTTTACATCTTTTTACTGAAGACATGTTATACAGACAAGTTTACCCGTGAAATGAAATATGAATGCTTAGAATGGAGATACCTAAATTTTTGAAATGGAAATACTGGCAAACATTTACTACTGTGCTGTCTATCCATCTGATCACTAAAAAGATAATTACGTTTTAGGGGAAAACTGATAATTTGCTTTTGTCTGAAAATCTAATTAGGGTTTTTTTTTCCCTGTATAGATCTGTAAGCGTCTCTGAGCGCACCAGTGGTCTTGCACTAAATGTACTTAATGCTGTTTTTTCTACCAGAAGGCTGGATTTACTCATATTCTTAAAACAGTATTAACGGAATGGCATGAATCAAAGCAAGTCACTCTCAAAATGTTTCATTTTGCATTTTCTGAATATTCTAGGCTATGTATCTCCTGCTCCTGACAAATTCTTTTGATGTCAAAAAAAGGAAATGAAAATAGCACAAGTAGTAATGACAAGGCTGCTGTGACAACAATAGCAAAGCCAAGAGTAAAAAGGGGACAATTTCTCTCACAGGACTTTTCTAGTTCAAATTATCCTTAAAGAGACCTAACAATTTCTGCTGCTTCTCCTTGATAGTTCATAAATAGGCAAACATTTTAATAAGTACTTTCTATACCAAACATAGTCCAAAAAGTCTACTTTCTATGCCAAACACAGTCTAAGTCCAAAACATAGGCATTGTGCAATTATATTATTAACAATTTAAAAATCTGCAGAAGCCTGTCTTTAATCTTGATGCTTTCTGTAAGCAGCTGTGGAAAGCCTTAAAACTCCTCTCAAGAGGGGAAATACAGCAAAGAGAATAAAAAGGAGCAGCGAGTCCTCTGGGTGATCTCATCTGTTAAGTGCAATGAACTTTGCATTCCTACAAAATACAGCTATGCTATTGTTATGTGCAGAGCACCAGTGCAGCTGGGTGATAAATATTTTACACATGACAGCTGACAAAATATGTAAATAAACCATTAATTTTTACACATTGAAGTTATAGACAATACCTCCCACCCTTCCAAAAAAACAAATGTATGCAGAGGGAATGCTGGGTTCTATGCACTGTTTCATTCTGAAGATGGGCTCCTATTGCACCACCCTGTCTGCCCTATTTATGTATTTCCTTCAATGCCAAGAAGTGCTCAAGTACTGAATGTTCAATTCATTAATATACTTTTAGCTTTACCCAGCGTGACAAACTGTTCTAATTGAGTTGCTGCAGTTCTGTCACTGTCCACATCAGTTACGTACTTTTTAAGATCACTACAATCACAAAGCAAACGACTTCAAGCAACTTAATCGAAACTGCAATCAACACAGACCAGCCACCAAACTGTCACCACAGTTAAAGAGACACTCAAGAAAACTCTGGAGATGAAAAGGGCCTATGTGCCAATATCATGTTTTCAATTTGCTAACAACACTTTGTTCTTTCCCTCATTTCAATGAGAAAAGATTCTACATGGATTTGTTTTGTTTATCTGAAAGTCTGAAATCTTGACAGCTCTGAAGAATATTCACTACTTAATGCTGACAAATATACACCATACCCATGCCCGCAAAACTGAAACCATATAGCTTCCTTTGGCAGAGTACAAACTGAGTATAGTAAGGCTAGTCTCAAAGTTAGCAATGTGCAAACAAAAATTATAAGTGATATAAATATTTTATACTAAATATTATATAAAAATTATAGAGTGATCCGCTATACTTTCTGCCTGAATACTCAAAATCCTGAGGCTGAAAATGACTTTTTCACCTTTGGATACCCACAAAAGGTTACTGCATTCCTTAATCGTGCAACCCAGCCTAGCAGGAGCCTGACTTTCAGGACTGCTGTTGGAATCTGGCGGAGAAAGGCCATGGCCCTGCTTCACAGCATCTATTCTTCTTTTTGCTATTTCTACTATTTCTGCTTCCACATGCTAGGTTCTCCAGAGATCAGTAAGTCATCTTGTTACAATCTTCTAAGCAGCTGGTACCCAGGATGAAAAATTAAACAATCTAAATGTCTAAAAGTAAACTATCATGGCTTAAGATAAAGCTGTGCCTCACAGCAGCTTTACCTCTCTGATACCACAGGGCTGCACTGAACCAAGCTGCTTGGGAAGTCCTAGTGAGGGATTCTCCCTACTCCCATGAAGTTCTTCTGGGCTGAGTTACTGCTCTCTTTACAGCCTTTAGATATGCCTCTTCTCTAGAACTGAGAAGGGGATGAAGGAGCATCAGAGAGAAAGTATTTAAGATGCTTAACGCTTGCAGCAATGGCCAGAAATAAACATAATGGGAAAATCTGGAAAAGATACATGATTATCAGACATCAAGTGTGAGACAACCTATTAATAAGAACAGCTGGAAAACTGCCCTTCAACTTAGAAAATGAGTGCTGACACATTCAAGAGGGGAGGATTTGATGCAGTTGCTTGTGGCACTGCTGTTGCTAGACTAGGTATAAGTAAACCCACAAGGTCCACTTTTTCTCTAAATTATCATGCTCTCTTACTGAACCTACTCAATTGTGTCTCAGAAATCAACTGTGTTAACTGAAAAGAATGGGATGGCTCCTGTCCTGGATATTTGCAAAGACTGATGGATTGTTCTGTGGGCAGTTACATGCTCAAAATAGGACTAAAAGCTGCATAGATGTTTGTTTTGTAAGTAAATGTTACATGCTATCCACCAAAACCAATTTAAGAAGATCTCTTCCTGTATTATATGAAACAGAACATTATATGCATTGCTTTACAAAAGAGAAAAATAAGTTACATTAAAAATACATTCACTTGTCTTTTATGTGAAATCGAGTTTATGAATCCCTCTGATGGCCTTATAAATACATTCATATTATGCTCTGGTATTCAAAATAAGACTGCCTCTGTCCCTTTTCCCTTTAGAAATCAACCCTTTAAATGGCATCAGCAAAATACACATCTTATTTATGGAAACAGAAAAAGTTTCTAAATCTAGTTTGACATCTTAGTTATTGCTTTTAACTTAAACCATAAAACAATCTGTAGGTGCTACAAAAATTCTAATAGAAAGAGCTCTTTGTTTTGATATGAGTTATAGAACAATGTAAGAAATCACCCCAAAGCTTTACCTAAATAAATTTCAACTTTTCACAGTGAACTATAACACCGTATATTTTCATTTGTGGTTTCTGGATTGTGGACGATATTGAATTAGGCATCAAACCTTCACATTGCTCTTTCAGAATTTGGTGGGTATGTGCTGGACCGAATGGCCAGGAATAATCACACTGTTCCCTCTGGCGTAGTCTTAAAAAGATTCTGAAAGCGTCGGGGGAAATTTATCTAAGAAAATATGAAGCAGTCTCAGAATGCCCAAAAGTGTAGGCTTAGTCATAAAAAAAGACTGCACCTTGTGCAGACACTTAAATTAACTTTAATTTAGATAAGTAAGAGATCAATAGCAATAAAGCCAAAACGGGGATGGATTTCAAAACAGGGTAGTTACTCGGTGAAGAACCTGTCATCTCAATGGGGCCCAAGCAGTCTTCAGCTTCTGTGAGACTCCAACTTCCCTGCTGTTTTTTCTGAACCAGCTGCATTACAGCATCAAGCTGTACCTCCACACGCTGCATGTTACACTTTCAGCTTTGGTATAGCTGTACCTCGGTACATGAAGCAGAGAAGATGAATGCCATCACTCAGAAAACGAAGTAGCCTTCAACCAGCAGCATGGTGAAATCTAGCACATATTTAGTTTGGCTCTCTCAAATACTGACACAATGGACAGACACAAGGCTTGGACTGCTTAAGATGTAATACTGCTAAAAGTATTAAGACAATAGGTATTTCAACTCTAGTCATCTACAGCAGAGCTCAGGCTCTTGACATTGATATTGCCACATTTGGTGATGCTGCTGACCGGCAGTTCTGCTTCCCCAGCTCAATCCCAAGCATGGAGAACTGGCTGCACAATGTGGTGGCCATCACCACTTCTGCTCCCCACTGTGACCTCAGAATGCCTGCAAGTACTTTCAAACCCAAGGAGGTTGTTATCCAGGTATAGCTGAAGTGTGAGTTTAAACAAAGCCATGCTGCTGCACCCTGCATGGACACAGCTTGGAGTGCTCCCAGTACTCTTCCCTGATGCAGGCAGCTTTCCACCCAGTGGGTGGTTTGGGCTGGCTCAGGAGGCATCCAGGCACACTGCCACTGTGCAGCTGATGTGAGAAAGCACACCTGCTTCTGTGGCATATAGCAAGTGACTTCCTGATGTACCTCAGCTCAGCTGTACTCAAGTCAGGGGAAGGTGAACCTTTCAGCCTTAGTAGGAGCAGTCAGCACTGGCCATTGAGGCACAGGGCTCTCTTGGACTCTCTCTGTTATCAGTTGGGATGAAAGTGCCTCTGCTGCTCCCCAGCAGAATGGGAGGCAATATGCTCACAGTCCTTCCAACAAGGGTGATGGTCACACCACATTTGTGATATTCTGGCTGCAACGGTATCCAGACTAGACATACTAGCAAAGGCACGTGGGTTTTTTAACTGCATGAGTCTCTGCATTAGCACTTAGCCTGTGTAAGAAGTGTTTAAAAGAGAAATGTGACGTTATTAAACAAGTGGAAGTAGAAGACTGGAAGCAGCTTTGAGGTGCTTCAGAATGCCTTCCATGGTAAGATGAATTGATACTGTATTATCAGACACTTTGTTCTCTCTGTTTGGCTGCCAACCTAATAGCTGAGCTATTACAGTATCACTGTTCTTACGTTAAAGCCTCAAATGCACTCAAACCTAATTTAAAATCCACCTTTTGCTCTGAAGCTAAAACCACATTAGCAGTGAAAATGAAGCTGACTGCATCCAAATCTGCACTTACAAAATCAAAGGCAGGATTTTTTTAGCAGAGGATACTTGGTTGTCAGATTTACTGCCACCACAGATCACACCCTACCGCAAATCACAAATGACTTTTCTCTCTAATGAGAAATGCACCCCATTTGATGGGCTGCATCAAAAGGAGCATGACCAGCAGGTACAGGGAGGTGACTCTCCCCCTCTACTCCACCTTTGTGAGACCCTGCCTTGGAGTACTGCATTCAGCTCTGGGACCCTGAAGATAAGAAAGATGTGAACCTTTTGGAGAAAGTCCAGAGGAGGGCCACAAAGATGCTCAGAGAGATGGAGCACCTTTCCTACAGAGACAGGCTGAGATAGTTCAGGTCATTCAGCCTGGAGAAGAGAAGGCTCTGGGGAGACCTTAGAACAGCTTCTTGTGCCTAAAGGGGGCCTGAAAGAAATCTGGAGAGGGACTTTTTGCAAGGGCATGTAGTGACAGAACCAGGGGCAATGGCTTTAAATGGAAAAAGAGGAGATTTAGACTAAACATTAGAAAAAAATTCCTTGCTGTGAGGCTGCTAAGACACTGGCACAGGTTGCCCAGAGAAGGTGTGGCTGCCCCATCCCTGGAAGTGTTCAAGGCCAGGTTGGATGGGGCTTTCAGCAACCTGGTCTAGCTGAAGCCGTCCCTGCCTGTGGCAGGGGGGTTGGAACTGGGTGATCTTGAAGGTCCCTTCCAACCCAAACCACTCTATGACTCTATGAAAAAAAAAAAAAAATTAAAAAAATAAAAGAAAAAAAAGATAAGTTGCAATGAGCCAAGGTTGCAAATTTTTAACGTCACCACTTTTTGTGGTACAGGAATTGAAAGGGGACTTATATCTCTTCACTAGGGATAGTGCATTTCTAGATGTATTGAAGAATAAGCAGATATTGCTTAGCGTCTCAAAGCCTTGTCTACAGTGGCACTGTACATACACACAGCAAGAGATAGAAGTCCTGGCCCTAGAGAGCTTCCAGCCAACACAGATGAAAGGATGGGAAAAAAAAAAGTAATATCATCCTCTTTTATGTATATGTATAGGTGTATATATATGCACGCATGTGTGTGTGTGCATATATATATATATGAAAGCAATGAACTGAGAAAATAGGTCTTTTGCCCAAGACTGGAAGGAAAGCCTGTAAATATGAATTTAAACTTAATACTTCTCATGTCTCAATCTGGTGTCACAAACCCATTATTTTTCCCAAAACAGCACATTAATGGGATACCATCAATAACAAAGCAAACTGCAGACCAGAAGAATCATAAATAAAACGTGACATAGGAATGTAAGTATGAACAATTCTGATTTTTGAAAACTTTCTCATGTCAATGTCAAAATTGAATAACTGGTTGTTTTCACAGAAGCTGGCAAATATATGCCTCTTGTAACAAAAAGGCATTATGCAACAAAACCTATTTTTATTTATCATTATCTATCATAATATAGTGATCTCTGTTGCCCACAATCAAAATATTCTGACAGCTGAAATATAAGGTCAAAACACAACAGAGGAGCTCTCTCCTGGATGTAAGGAAAAAGGACAGAAGGAATATATTTAGGGGTGATGGAGGAAAAAATAATTGAATTTCTATCTGAGAGCTGCTTGTAGATGCATTTCTGTTGCATATTTTATACTTTTCTCCTCCGGTATCAGAGAAGACTGACTGTATTGCAGTTGGAAAGAAATAGCTATACTTCAAGACTCTGCCCTTTCCCACAGTATCTGTATTCCTTCTGCATTTATATTTGATGAAGTCTTTTTAAAAGTGAAACTAATTCTTTAGAAAAACACAACTGTGGTGGCAAAGACATAAATCTCTCACATTGTTTCTTGAGCCTTTCTTTTTAGGATTATTACAGATTAGATTATTATGGAAAGTAAGATTTAACTATTTTATATACCTGAACAGCATCATAATACATTTTCTTGCCTTCCTCATCTGTCTTGTCCGTCATCAGCCATGCCTTGAGCAAATATTCATAAAAGCTATCCCCAAGCCCTCCAATGGAGACGTGATCTAAAAAGGAAGAAAGAGATTGAACAGCAATTTCATCTTCAGTCTGGGCAACAAAATACAGTTTGAAACAGTGCATTTAATGATCTCTTCCTACAACAATCTTTAATAAATGTAAGTGTGGAACCTCAGGAAAAACTTAGCTGGTACGTACAGAGAATTATTTCTTTAAATGGTAACTTCTTTGTCAAGTTAAAGCACCAGAGTTATTCACTGTCCACAATGTGCCACAGGAGTTCATGGCAAAGAAACAAGAATTTACATGTTTAACATTAAATTCACATACTCTATCCCATACAAAAATGTATTAATCCAAGTTCTAAAACGAGGAAAAAATGTAGAAAGAGCTCTCTAATTTGACAAAGGCTTTCCCCTCTTAACATGCAGCATTGTTTTTATTTGCTCTTTCATTCACTAATGCTCCATTTAAGTCACTTCATAAAAAAGGATGAAATGTTTTAGCTCACTACTGCAGAGTTGAATTTCAGGTTACTTAATGGTATTTCAAAATGCCAACACATATATTTAAAAATAATAGTATATTTTTGAACCTCTGGCTTCTCTCAGAACTCAGCAGTGATTTTGGAAGAAATAAAGAAGATTTTGCCACATCTACAGAAGATTACTGCTATCACACTACTTTATTCTTCCCATCGCTTACTATGTGAAATAATCTGGTACTATGCATGCAGTGATTATTCAACTGCACACGTTTAGGACACAACTCTGCAAACCCTAACACCACATATGTTAGACCATTTGGTGTGAGTTGCACCAGTGATGTGCAAGTTAGTGAAGATCTTAGCTGCTTGCACGAGGCTGCATTCACTTGCTGTGCAGGAGTCTAAAAGATTCTTGGCAAAAATTTAAGGGGCTATCACAGTTTCATAGATCCCCTTTCATAGATCCCCTTAACACACGAAATTCCACAACTATATGTATATACACACACATATATATACATGTATATATACAGCATATATATAAAAATGCTTATAAAGTGTTTCTTTAAGCTCCATTAAACTAAGAACACTAGATAGAGGTTTTGTTTTTTTAAGTTAGTGCTGCCTGGTAGCATTAAGGGATTTGGCATTTATTGAGTCTTCAGTGAAAGGATTTCTAAGTAAGTGCTTTACCAGTACTACTCATTTATAACCATCAATTTTACACTGAGGAAGGGGTCTACTAATTCTGCCCAAGACATCCAGGATGGTGACCTGGTTACATATATACTATGCAACAAGTCTGTGGGTCCATACCACAAAATTCTGGGCATGACAAAAGCAAGACACACATGAGGTAATCCAGGATCATAAAACAAGATGCAGAAGGGTAAGTGGTACAGAGCTCGTGCTTCCCAGCACTTAGCTCTGACCTTAGCTTCAAAGTTCTTGCTCTGTTGGAGGAATTCAACAGAACCCAAAGAATTTATTTTTTAACTTAGTATCTTCTCTTCTTGGAATGCCTCCTTTCACCTTCTGATTAGGTTGCAAAGCCATGCAAACGTATGAGAGACTTTTATTCCATTTAAACTTTTTTCTCTCCAGTAGCCTGTGACATACAAGAATGATTTCATTTTCCAAATGTTCCTTTGCCTAACAAATACATTGTAGGTTCAAACACTCTGCCCCATTTTGAATGAGATATATTAAATTCCTGGAAAGAATGCACCATTTATTTAAATGTTTATGTTCCAAAAGGGAAAGAGGCTTCTTTAAAAAAATGAGAACATTTTCTATGATCGAAGGCTGATCTTTGAACAGAAGCATTTAAATGACCTTTACAGTTTCCTAAATAAATTACCATAGAAACCTCTGACATTTGCAAACTAAATAGCACAAGCACAGTTTCATCAATAATAAGCCCTGTTATTATATACATTATTGCAGTAGACAAATCCAATTGATACATGCTGCAGCAAATCACTGTCAGTTTACTGTCAAAATAACAAGGGCTAAATGAATTTACAGGAAAAATGGCAGTGATCCAGCAGTGTCCTTCATAGTTACAGCACTGCTAGAAAAGAAATGTTCACAAACTATTCCTCCCTCCCTACTTCATGTTTGAGAAAATGCTCCTCTCTTGTACCAGTGAAGGTTCTAGGCTGTTTGGTTTTTTTTCCCCCTGTTGTAATCAACTGGAAACAGCCTACAAAACCAATCTCAAATAAGACATCTTAAGTCTTACATCCTGGTCTTCTACTATGGGAAAAAAATTGATAAAACAGCGTCCTCAGACAGAGGCAACTGAATTGAAAGAGATGCAACAACATCAAATTTGCTTTTGCTGCTTCAGTGTGTAGTCACTGACTGCAGCAATATTTGTGTCCATTATACCTGCATGTGCAGGAAGCACTTACTTTGTCAATGCTATTGGAAAGCACAGCTGGTATAAACAAAGTTTTCCTATGCACAACATAAAGAACCGGCATTTAATGTGAACAAGGAGTACACAAGGCACAATTATACTAAGAACAGGGAACTGGCAAAGCCCATAAGGCTACTTAACTGCTTTAAAATAAACAAGGCAGAGCCACTGTGTTAGTTGAAACTAACTAGAAAGATCTGTTCTCATGCAGCTCACCAAAACACTGAGTTTTTGTGAGTGACTGAACCCAAGGAAGGAGGTAACTGGACCTGGCTCAAAGACGCTGAGGTGGCCTTCTAGCCAAACCTGATGTCTATTGCTATAGGATGAACACTTCCAGTAGGAGGTTTTAATGTGTTACAAAGCTGTACTGAACCAACAGAGGTAACAAGTGGGCACACATCTCACAGATCTGTAAATGGATGTCAGAGTTTGTACCAACATGCCAACCAGAGTCGATGGTTATGCACATGGGTGCCACAGCCTTGTGGATGGTGACCTGAAGGATACCTCACAGCGCAGCAAACTAGAAGGCTTTTTAAAATGATGTGCGTACTTCTAATTCATAAAAGGAAATGGCCTTTACCTTGATGGGCTAATACAAGTGAGCAGCACAACCTTTTTGCACATCTTTTTAATTCAGAGTGTGACACAAAGCACCCAAAAATGTTATTTTTTTCAATAAAACACTCATTCTTTACACTTGTGAAAATTACCTTATCTATCCAGACTGTGGCCAGTCCCATAAGGACTCCAGAATCAGACTTACTTACACCGTAGCTACATCCTAAACAAACCATTATATTTCAAAACTTCTCCAGTCCTCTCCCTCTCTTGTACTGTCTAACCAGCACCAACACTGATGATCTACAGGACCATCTCATCTGCTTGTGTCTTTTCAGACCAAGGTAATGTATCTTGTTTGTTTCTTTCAATAATGTAGAAATGAAAAAATATAAGAACATTGAATCACATGAACTGGATGGTGGCAGACTGAGCCTCAGTAGGGAAAGTGGAAAAAGAAGTAGGGTCTCTAGAATCGTGATCCTGCACACTATGTAGGCTTTGAATGAAGGCAATGTACAAGAAAAGGTTGGTCATCAGGAAGTGGCTAAGAACTTCAAATACTTCAAGCATTATATTATACTCTTTCACTTCTAATTTTGGTGTCTCCAGTAATAGTTCCAAGGGGACTAATGCCATGACACAGTTTTGTTTCATCTGCTTCCTCAGTTGTTGGCATTAGGCTTCAACAGAAATCACAGCTAGTATTAACTGGAAAGACTTGTTTTATTTTTCTATTTTTATCTTCAGTGGAGCCACACCACTCTAAAAATATGGAAGTTGATTCAGACTAGCTGATTATTTTTCCTTAAATAGCTACTTTAGAGAGCACTTTAGATTTTTGAATAAAAGGGTTTTGTAGCCTACAAGTTCCTTTCCAAAACAATACATATTCAGAAACTTCCCCACTTGCAGAAGCCATACAATAAAATATCAATAAAAGTACATTAAAATATAGCAAGTAGGATGGTTATTTCTGTAGTATTTTTTTTTACATTGTACAGAACCTCAGATATAATGAGGGATTTTATACTTTAAAAAAGTTCTTTATAAATACATATATATAAAAACCAAGTAACAGTGATTAAAGAAAGACGTTAACGACTGCAAACACATACCGACAGACAGTTGACAAGGAAGAGAGCTACTTACGTTGGCCCCATTGGCCACTGCTGGGATTTAGATAGTTGGGGTAAAGGCCCTCTGGTTTATCCAGTCGATTTAGAACTTTTCGGATATTCATTACCTATTGGAAAGGTACAAACCACTGAGCACTGATCCATTTTCCCCACACCCCAAATAAAACAGTGTAGCCACAAAAGTACAAATATGCTCAAAAATAAAAAAAATGTTTTATTTAACTCATACACCTGAATACCTCTGTTCAAATATATTGCTATTGGAAAAGATCCTCTAAGCTGATAGCATCATGGAAAGAAGCTCCTCAAAACCTCTGGAGGTTCTTCATCAAATATCAGCAATGAAACCACGCAACAGAAGCAAGCTCTGAAGTTCAGGGCTTGCCATACAGGGTATCTCACCTCTCCACAGGATACTGAAATTCAAGGAGGCTAGCTGCCTTAACTAAGCTACTTCAGCACTCCAGCATTATATTCTTCACATACACAAATCAGAAATGGTATTAAATATTAAGCCTGTCGCCTAGTTCAGATGCAGAAGTGAGTTGTAAAGCAGTTTCGCCTGGAAAGGAGAGCAGTGCTGCAACTGAGCTTCATACAACCAGCTTGCCCAGCAGGAACCCATGCAGCACTGAACACTCCGCTGACACTGCTAAGGAGCTCGCAACAAATGAGAGGCCCAGGGAAACAATTACAGTGCAGATGGTCTGCAGCTGGAGTCATCCAGCAGCATAATCCATTGCAGAGCACATGAAATAATTTATGCTGAATTATAACATTTACAGAAAAAGTGAATGTAGCAACTTGGGAGAATGAAGATCCTGAGCACCACAGACCAGAGTCTAACAAAAAGGCACTGACAGCTTCATTATAACTCCCTGAATGCCTACAGGTCAAGTAACTAACTGCTGAAAAAGAAGATAAATTAGCTTTTTTAGGATTTCCAATTGTAGTACACAAACTGCCTTCTTCATTTTGACACTATGCTGCTAACAGTCATTGCCCAAAAGCAGACTGCAACAAGACCTAGACTTCATTTAATGAATTCTTCTGTGAATCCTTCAATGCAAAGCTTATTCCAGTGTTTCTTCTTTATCAAGCAAACCAGCCCTGGAAAGGCTTGCCTCAGAGGGCTGTAGAATCGCAATCTCTAAAGAGTTTTGAAAGCAGTTTACATAAATAGATTTTCAGTGTCTTGCGGCTATAGCTCAATGCCACTTTGGAAGAGAACCATAGCCTAGCATTTGTGAGATACACACTTTCATCACACTTTGTCTCTTAGAAGAACGAATGTTATACGTTAAATTACCATAAATGCCAAAAGATAATTAAGTAATCTAGCAAGTTTGTTTCTGGCTGTTCCTTGGGGCTGCAACCTACTCGTCCGTCCTCCCAGCCCAGCTCAGATTTATTTAAGAGAAACTCTGTCTTCAAATTCATCCTAAATACATTAACATTCCTAGGAGTTTGATTCCCAAAATTGATTTCAGTGCTGACAGTGGTACTGTAGCAAAGTCATTCAGTCCCTTAAATTTGGTACAACTAGTATTAATTTTAGATTTGACCACTGCTTTTAAACCTATGGCTAAACACTTGGAGTCTCATTATTGATTAGATTATTAAATAGGTAATACCACTTTTAGCTAACATGGGGCAGTTGAAGTAAGAACACAAAACCAAAACAAGTGGAAGTTTTAACTGGGGAGCAAGAAAAATTAGAAGATAAATGGTAAAGTGTATTATAAAGAATATGACTCACTATTTATACACCAAAAAGCAAAGCAGAATTGCTTAGGTGGGAATTGAGGGAAAGAGGAGCTGTTTTCCATGGCTCTTGTAAACAAGAAATATCTAGAAGACAGCGTTCTCAAATTTTGGAAGAATAGGTAAGCATGGCAAAAGCTTTGTCAAATGATGTTTTCTTGGGATTTTTTCCCTTCCCCCAAAGAAAGTTCAAAGGTCAGTGCAACAGAAGGGCTTTCTGACCACACTGACAGTAGTAATACTATACATCACTTTGAACACTAAACTTGCTGAAATCACACAAGGTAGAGCTGTAGTGCTTTGCTTTCTATAGGCATCACTTATTATCCCAAATATAATGCCAATTTTTGTTCTCATGGCATTCGGGCTCTACAGTCTTATTATTTAATGCGATACTAATTTAGAACATAAACAGAAACTACATGTTTCATGGCCCAGGTAAATGCTATATACAAGAATATGCATCACAATGATTTTGGAACAGATTTTTGGTACAAAAACACACCAAGGTGATTAGGGAAACCGTGAGAGACGCTTGCAGCTGAGGAAAATCCAGGTCTCTTCCCAGAGGTATTAGTCTCCCAACATGTGATTTAACTTTTACAACATGATTTTGACTGAACTGTCTAACCTTTTCAGCAAAGACAGGGTTTCCAGACAGATGGCTCAAGTGTACAAACTCCAGATGCAAAGTCCCAAATTCTGCCAAAATGCTGCTGCCGCCAGAGGCCCATGGCCAATTTCGACCAATTCCACTAAGATAAGGGGAAAAGAAATACAGAAAATAAGCATGAGCATCTATAAGACAATGCTAATAAAATATAATGGGTAGGAGATATACTGTTACCGAGATAGGGTAATTGATGTAAAATGTACTTAATATCTGCGCAAGAAACCATGCTTCAGCACCCGTCCATGACTTCACCACAGGACCTTGAATCACTTTGGTCCAGTTCTGCTTAGGCTTGTAAAATTGCTTCAACAAGCCAGTCTTTTAGGCCATGAATAGCTCCATTACACACATCATTGTATCAGTGTTTCACAATATCACATCTAAAGACATTACAAAAACCACAAAGTATAAGAAAATATTCTCACATTTCACCCGTTTTCCCTGCATGTAGCACAACACTCCTCAACTCTAACTCGTCTTTCTATAGTGCAATTATTTATTAACTTGAAATACTGCATACATACAGCACAAGTTTTAGGTTAAAAGTACTACATGCAGTATATTGTTCTTCATACCTGAGAATTTAATACAGTAGGATATGTAGGTGATGTCTGTCAAGGCACTCTTAACAGATTGAGTAACTTCAGTTTTAATTAAGACCTAAAGACACTTCATGGCAAAATTAATCTCAGGTTTTGTACTGAGAGTAGAGAATAACATACTTATTGCTAAACCCCCGCTAGAAATTAATGCTGCTTAAGATTCAGCATGAAAAGTCTGCTAAAGTTTCATTACAAAAAAGTGTTGGTTTTTTTTTCCCTTGAAATTTCCAGCAGCAATATTTAGAAACCCTCCTGAAATTAGAGAAAAGCTAACCAAATTTCTGGAGCATCTGGGTGAATGATGACATATTAGACCAGCATATTATTAGCATGAATGTTAGGTATAAATACGGTTATTAGGTAGTGGAATGTCTTCCTTATTTTCAAGTTGTAAACAGCATTAAACACACACACATATACACATATATAAAAATCTAATTTTACTCTCATACATAAGCTGCCACTAAGTCATCAAATAGCACTTGCACAACCATGAAAACTGGGTATTCTTCCTGAGTTAAAATGTGACTCATATTATGAAAAAACAAAATGAAGCAAAACTCCAAGAAATCCCATCTGTAGTTCATCATGATGGAAGTCCTCAGTTGTACTCAGCTTTCTTCTTCAGAAGTTCAAGTATTTATAACTGAAGTTTGACTAATATAATGAAAGACTCCATTAAATTAATTTCCCAACTAGCTATATTAACACAATATCTCTGAGATCTCTGCCACACACACAAAATACAAGCAAGTCATTAAACTTTAAAATCTGGGTAAATGCTACAAATAAAGAGCATGTTTGTATTCTACTTAAATGTCAAGACTCTAAACTGTGCAACACCTTTGGCTGCCTGGCCTTGAGCTGATGGCACTGTAGGAACTCACTAAAGTGCCACCAAAACTAAAGCCAGAATATTATCTACTGATAATATGACATATTGTCCCATTTAATATATATATATTAATACTATATTAATATATAATATGATTTATTGTTCCTTTTTTGAAGTTCCATAGTATCTATCAAACACTCCCCACAGGTATGCTGTAAATTTTCCCAGATCACAAAGCACTGAAGTTACTAATTTATCTGAGTGCTGAGTGGAGGGAGAACTTGGCAGAGCAAAAGGCAAGAGATCAGATGAGGGTCCCCTGGCTGACCATAAAGGTGCAAGAGGCTGGGACACATGGATGTCCACTGATGCAAATGATTACCCAAAAATCCAAAGGAGAAAAATGTTTCTAATCTTCATAGCTGCAGACAAAATCAATGAAATTAGGGTACTGCAAAGGCGCACGCAATACAGCTTTGTTATCGTATTTGTATGACAGAAACAGAACACAAGTCTTAAGGGATCTGAATATCTCATTTTAAGAACAATCTCACAAAGAGAGTGCTTTTTACATCTGATGTAAAAAAAGTGACGAGAAAAACCCACCTGGCTTACAAGCTCTCCATACTTCCATCTACTGTGGGTCAGAATTTTCCAAAGGGTGACATAAAAGCATCAGATACTACAGAAAATAGATCAAGGTGAATACTGCAGACGATAGGTCTGGAAACCTCTTACCTACAGACTGAAGAGCTTACACTTACAGACTGGCTATCACTCAAGAACAGGCACAACTACTGGGACACGCTCATCCAAGTTCTGCCAAACTGCTGACTAGTAGATAAAAATATTATAGCTTGTTTCCAGATCACCCAGATTACAGTAGATGATAAAAGACACTACTGGTAAGTAAAGTTCACTGAAATATTTCAAGGTTTTGAAAAGTTACCACGTTATGGTGCAGCTGGCAAAAGCCCACTTTTTCTCTTATTATTTCTCAGTAAATCTCAAAGTGGAAAAATTGAGCTGTTTCTGCATCACGGCATCAACTGGACTTGGCAGAAAACATAATAAAGTCCCTACGTGCACTCCACCACAGTGTCTGCTGATCACAATACAACCTGTCAGAACATTTTGATATACTTCATTGTTAACTAGAAAATTTTCCAGGTATGGCTATTGAGAGGTTTTCTGCAAGCAACAGTGTGTTTTACCATGAGTGGAAGTTTCTTCTTGCTAAAGATGGTTTGAAAAATATAAACTTGAATTCATTACTCTTAATGCTAGAAAAGTAGTAAGAAACATCTATGTGGCATCTATGTATTATTTAAGGTAGCTTTTATTGTTTTAAGTTGGGACAGCTAGTTAAAACAAAAATGGCATCAACATATTTCTGGAATAACTGCAAAATAACAAGGGTATCTGTTGGTTTAGTCCTAGATGGGTGATCTAAGTCAAAACTGAGAAGTGGTAGAACACACGAATTGTGATTCAGTGCCTTAACTATTTTTCATGCAACCTTCAGCTGTGGATGTCTGATAGTCTTTCGCATACTTCATCTTTGGGAGAAATGAAATAAGTAAGTTTTCCATATTCCCTTATGCTAACTTGAGCAGCTACAGTATTCCTTCTGGTTCCACTTAACTCTGTCCTTAAAAGCGATAATCCAGTAAGTACAGCTACGCAAACAGCCAACTCCTGAAGAGACATTACTAGAGTCTGGGAGATACTTGACAAAGTTCTCAGCATACAAAATGAGAGAGATTTCACATTTTCTGATCCTTTTTGACCAGGGAAAGTAGACTGGCTTTTGTCTTGGCTTAAAAAAAAATGGAAACTGAAAAGGGTGCTCTTTTGCCATCCCACCCCAAAATAAATTTTCCTAAATACTGTATACTTTTAAACAGAACAGACCTTAAGCAAGAGAGAACCTGAAGAGATGAAGGGATATGGTGAAATGGAAAAAGACATCTGTGTCAAGGATATAAATGAGTACATGTATAAATGACATGAGATGCCTTAGAAAATAACATGCAGTAAATAAGTGTAATAGCTCAGCAAATCTTAACCAGGCATAGTAAAATTCTGATTTCTACCCATGCATGAGACAATACATCTAATGCTCCCATCTCAGACATGTTTTCAATCTCTTCACCAATATTATTATCAGGGTGACCAAGAAATTCTCCAAAGTTAAGAAAGTCAATGGTGGGTACCTCTTTATTCTTCAGCCACAAAGCCGATGTGGGACACTATTTACTACTCAAAGTTAGGGGCCGTGCTCCTCAAGTCTTGAGATGCAAGCCTGGAGCTCTGGTGAAAGGTTTTATTTCTACTCCAAGTTTTAGCAAAACTATTTATAACACTGCAAGTTCCTACAGTTTTTCTTCCAAGGGCACCCACTACTCAGGTGAAGAAACTACAGCAGCAGTCTGAACAAAGAACAATCAGGGCATTTTGAGGATTTTCAAAAGAAGGCTTATGGCTCTCTGAGCTGCACCAACCTTACATGCAGTTCACTCATCCCAAACAAAGTCAAATCTGAAAACTTTTTGCAGCTTATTTTCACTCAGTTGTTCTTCTTTAATGCCCCAAAAGCCTTGTAAGTTGACAAATGTGCTCTTCAGAAAGAGATAGATACATATCACCACTTTGTAGGGGACAGCAAAACAGGCCTACATATGACACACATCGTTTCTATTAGCTGTATTCCTCTATCTTGTTTTCTTTTTGCAATTTAATTTGTCCTTATTTTTTTCAATTTTACCATGTTGATACTCACTACAACCTGTACAAAGTGTCAGTCATGTAGTGACATTAGAGTCAGAACCAGAACCCCTTCTATAGCCTTTGGGAAGGAAGGAGAAACCACACCACATAAACTTGTTTGATGTTCCAGACCAGTACTAAATTAATTTCAGTTTACAGGGCACTATTTTAATGTACCTCAAATCACTGTATCTAAAATCATATACTTTCTACTTCTTAAATCCCATTCATTTTGGAACCAGTTTCTATATAACTAGTGCTATAAGTTTTAATTAGGGATTAGAAGTAAGGATCTGGATCAGAAAAGCATATTAAAGCAGGACCATCATTATTTTATGTTTCCCATTTGTTTTATAATCTTTGTTATGAATACTGCGTGACACAGAGTCTGAAGTACAGTGTTTGCAATTACTCTGTCACTCATTCTCAGGAAATATGAGCCTGATTGACCTCAGCTGTTGGTAACTCAACTCAGTAGTGTTTTTCCGGTAGACCACTGTTGCTCCTTCTGTACCTATGAACAGAAAGTATGAGATGAGTATCTGCTCTAAAATGTACAGAAAGTCCCAGGAGAAGACACCACAGAGGAAATGTAAGTACGGAAAGGCTGGGTGGTTTTCTTTGTTTGTTTGTGGGTTTTTTTAACTACTGAAATTCAGTCACAGCATTTATGAGATTTAAAAAAAAAAAAATTACATAACGTCCCCAATATATATATATAAAAAAGCAGCCAATTTTCATCTGAAAGGAACAGCGAATCCTATGGGAAATGGTGCAGACACTTTAAAGGGTCAAAATACTTATCAAATCAAAATTCTTGCCATCAGTGAGCAGAACTATTTCAGCCTCTGCAGACAGTTTGTCTGTTATCCCCCAACCTTTCCTGAAGGTTGCCAGGACAACTCCACAAGCTGGAGGCAAAGCAAGACTTCAGAATTTAAATATTTAATGCAAAATCTAATAGTCAGCATCCTCCTGCAGACTTAGCCTATAAAAAAGGAGAAAGGCCAGAATAAAAGAGATTCAGCAGCAACAATGTGAAGTGTTCAAGAGCTGCTGTTGTGATTTTTTTTAGAATTAAATATTAAAATAACTCCCCATATCCCCTTTAGACTTTATTAATGCTGACGGTTTTTGCAAAAAGTTACTATGATGGTGGGTGAAAATGATGGGGAAATGCTGGGGAAATGCAAGCGCAGTGCTACTCCAGCAAGAGTATTCACAGAAATGAATCTCTTCAGCACTCCCCTCATAATCAGCACCAAGAAGATATTTATAACAAAAAGTAGGACTGGAGTTAAACAATTGGTAATGCTATATTTTTAATTCATCAGTTCTAAAATCAATCTTTTCCTAGCTTGCAATTTATTTCCAATGGTCTTTGATTGTCATGGCCACATCTGCATGACATTTCTACAAAATATTGCAAGATAAATTTTGACAGATTAAACTACAAAAATAAATACCTAAAATCTTCCCGCAGTACTGTGACACGAAAATGGTACCTCAAAGTCCATGAATCTACAATACCTAGCCAGGCAAAGTGTCGTGGTTTAAGCCCAGCTGAACCCAGGACACAAAGCCATACAGATGGTGCCACATACTGTGAATTAGTAAAATAAACAAGTTAACAGAATGCATCATATAAAAAATTTCTCTCATAGATGTAATGTGTGAAATTATTATTATTTTCTCTGCCATATTTCAATCCAGTGAGAAAAAAATCCCCAACGGCACATTCCATTTTGGTAGAATTGGTTATTATCTCTATGGATGACTTTTTGTTTATCTAAACAAATGTCTTCCTCTTACATAAAGCCAGTGTAACTACTTAATGGCCAGTCACTGCATTTGTAATAAACACTTATACATTGTAAAAGCCTTCAGTCTATTTCTTTTCTGCCACTACCGGTATTCCATTATAATATTTTTATTTAATTAAGTCAACTGGGTCTCCTTAGAACAAATGAAGAGAGGTCAGTAAAGGGTCAGGTTATCATTTACACACTCAACATCTACTTATCACTTTAAACAGAAGAAATCTAAAATATTAAGTTGCTGAAGAGCCATAGATGGCATAAAATATGTCAAAATGCTAAATCAAACTTAATTGCTTTCAGCATTTCCTAGGCAAATGAACGAACTGAAATCCAAAAAATTAATATGTTCTAAATATACTTTGTGACACACACTCCAACATAAAATTAAGGAAATAATATGAAACCAATTCATGGATGCTGTAGTTGCATACTATGATTCACCAGCTAAGGGAGTCTCTATGGCAGCCAAAAGGATGATACTCAGAGGTTATTTTCATAGAATATCTAATATTTCATGCATTATTTAGGGTTGCCACATCTGAAAACACTTTCATGAGAATAATTTTTTTATTTTACCCTGAACAGAATCATTTGTCAATGTGTCACAAAAAGAATGAAAAGATGAAAAGCAGCTTCTTCTCTTCCCAGAAACCAATGCTGGTCATTAGACACACATCCCTTGCTAACAACTTGCGAAAAGAGAAGCTACATCCAATACCATAGTCCAAACGGGGGAAGTTAAAGGGTGATCTGCTGTTGATAAAACTCAGAAGAGCTTCCCTTCAAACTCCTGTTCTGTATCTTTTTCCTTTTAGTATTGCAGCTAACAATGCTAATTAAGTATGTTTAAGTATAAAGAAGCTGTGATGAAGAATGAAATTTTTTTATTAGAGGTTCATACTTTTTAAAACAAACAAAAAACCAACCATGGAACACACAAGCAACGCTTGTTACCGTTTCACCTGCAGTATTTGATAAATTACATGATCAAATGATAGTTTTTCATTTCCTTCACCCCCTGCCCACAAGAGGGCACCTTGGTGCAGGGGCCTGCCTTCACAAGTGTTGAAATTGATGATGTGTTTGTTAACACTTCAAAGATATTCAACATGGTTTTGTTTTTCCATACCAGACAAACCCTCCATACTCGCGTTTGACAGAAGAAAGATAGGAACACATAAATCCCACATTTGAGTACACCACTGGTACTCAACTTTTCCATGCAAATCTAAGGGTGGGAGCTGCCAGGGCAGCGCCTTGTAGGCAAAGTCATGGGAAACACGTATCAGGGCTAGCACAGTAGCTGCGTATTTCTAACCCCAGGAGCAAGTGTGAAACACCTTCCTGTCCAGCTTCCAATAAATGGCAATTAACTTTTTACAGGCCTATGTAGTTCCTGTCTCCCCACAGACAGCACCAGCCGAGGCAGACAGACAACTGCTGGAGCTCTGACTTTTCCACAGCATCCCTTTTTCTGAGAAAGGAAAATGATTATAATCTGGTTAAGCATCTCTCTCACGGTGTCTTGACAGCTGGAGACAGAAGGAAAAGAAACTTAAAAGCTAGCGTATGTAGTAGTGTTTGATGTCTGTTTTACTCCTCTTTGTTAGGAGAATTGTTTTGGCGAATCCTAACAGCCGGTTATTTTTTCAGCTGTGCCAATGAACACGTAACTATTGCCCTTGCCTGATCATTGCCCAGCTGGAAGTTTCCTACTCAGCTGAGCTGCCCTCTCTGAAGACTGGGTGATACTAGCTATTACCTGGTGAAGTCATTTCTAGGGATGCTGACTTAGCAGGAGGAGGCAGACAGCGAATAAGTACCATCAGCAATTGCAGTATGAAAAACACAAAACTGATTACTAAATTTTACAGTACAATGGGGGACAAAAAAAAAAATAAATTATATGCTGTAATGTCAGAGAAAACTTCAATGCTTTTTTTTTTCCCTGTAAGAAGTGGGATAATGAAGAGGCATAGCCTCAAGAGCTGTTTGTTTGAGAACATTAATTTTGTCTATTTACCTAGTCATATGCAGTGTCAGCATTAATATATGCTGATCTCCTGGCCACTTCAGTTCTGTCAGTACAGGAGATGCATTCATTTGTATTGGAGGCAAATGCACATCATTGGCTGGAAATGAGAGCAGGAAAAGTCAGATTACTGCGGCTGACTGTTCATCTTGTAAGAAACTACCAGCACAGCTCCAAACAGATGCTAATATGAAACAGATCTTAAAACAAGATCACTTTTCTCCATGAGGTTCATCAGGTCCTTCAAAGGCAATGTATGTGGCACACTTTCCAATCCAAACATTACAGAGAAGTCCCTCTATAAAAGGGCGGGAGAAGAGGAAACAGTTTTTTTTGCTTCCCTTGTTAATTTTAGGAAGAGAGGACCAGTCAGAATAGTGTTGATGTTTTGAACATTAACAGTTGTTTTAGAGACCCTACGGTACCCAAGGCACATCAATTGCACTGTGTGTGGTTAAATTTTTCAAGAACAAAAGTTATCTTCTTCCCAACATTTTTGCATTCCACTTTTGTAAGGAAACCTACACAGTGAAATTTAAAGCTGTCCCAGAATGGTCACTATTTCCTTATTGTACTTGCATGTCAAAGGTTAAAATGCTCAACAATCATAGAATGATAACAAGTGGGCTGATGTTCCTCAAGGTGACCATCCAACAAGCAATTTCTCTTGAAATTGGACATAACAGCAACAGAGACTGAAGAGCACTGTTACTGTAAATGCAAGTAGTGAGCAGAAGGTGCACAAGCTACGAGGTTTCCAGTATCATCTGGTGCTGTGGCATCTCCCAGGACAGATCCCCACCTCCCAGAAGGATCAAGTTGTAGTGAAGGAGCTGTTGGAGAAGTGTGTGTATAAACACCTAGGGGAGGCAAGAGCAGTTCTGTCTGCTCCATGTCCAAGTCATAGTCCATGAAACCCCACCAAGAACTCTTCGCTCAGTAAAAAAAAAAAGACACTGCTCAGTACCACCATTAAAATTGCTGTCAACAGGACCAGCCCCTCTGTGGTGAAAGGTACTTGCTCATGATTAGGTCAGAATACTGATGGCTCCTGGGGGGAAATGAGTGGACACTGAAGTGAATGGAAACAGCAGCAGAGGGAGAAGGAGGAGCCAAGATGCAGGTGGAGACCAAAATGCCTGAGAGAACCAAGATGAAAAGGAGGCAACGTTATCTGCCTCTGGAGAGCAGCAGAGAATCAGCAAAGGCCAGTGAAATTGCCCGTGGGAACACCATGCTTTACTGTATGCATTGAAGTCTGACAATTCCTGAGAATAAAAATAAAACACCTCCTCCATGCGCTCCAAAAGTCACCAGACAGCCCCATACACTTCTTTCTTGATCTGATACATGGGTTTTGAACATCTGGATCTAGCGATATTGTGTCTACTGGTGCTTAAAATAAACAGACTATCTTTTCTTACCAGTCTATTCAGACTGTTGGCCTGCTCTGTTTATGTCAAATTCCTGTAGCATTTCTCTGTGGAAAAAGACGGAATTTCTTTAGGACCTCTCTGGCAGGGTTTGTACAATCCTTTCCTTATGGCTGTCTGCCCTGTGACACTTCTCATGTTACTGGTGCTCTAAAGGGGCATCAAAGCTTGTGGAACTGGCACCCTGCAGCAAACCAACAGAGCAGTAAGCTCACATGTATGCTCACACATGGAGGAGTGCGAGAAAGGGAGAGACAATTAGTAGCCAAGCTGTACATGATTTGAAATGTCACTATGAGACACGTCAAGCGTTTAAAGGTAATTTTCAGTGTCACTATCTAACACTGTACTTGTTACCATAATAATTTTTGATGAAAGTTACCTTGAGCACACCACAGACCTACATGTCTCCCACAACACACTAATGAATAAACTAAACAATTCATGTTTCCTATTACTTTAGCACTAAAGGTTTAATTAATCAGTTCCAAGGGCTAAAAAAGCAACAGGGAATACAACACAACAGAGCAAGGCTAGAGATAATAAGTACCAGCACAGACTACTTTTAATCAGGTCCCTGAAGAAAAGTGAAAATAACAGGAAATGAAAAGTCATGAATGGAAGTCTACAGTTCTGCCATCCTTGTGATAATGTTAGACAGTGTAAAAGAAGAAAGCATTAGAAAAAAACCAACATATTAAGCAACTGGTACAATTCAGTGTTGGTGGCAGTGTAAAAAAATCCCCAAACTAAATGCTACCAAAATACAAGAGCCTTCACTTAAAAAAAAAACCCCAAACCCAACAAACAACCCCAAAGCAAGAAAAACTCCAAAACCTCCTGATTCTGAGAAGCCAACGGAAAACATCTCATTCACAAATTCACTGGCAAGAAAAATAATTGGTGCTAGAACCCAGAATGTCCCCGTTTCTTTTATCTTCTTGATGTGTTTGTTGTTTCTTTCTCTTTTTTTTTTTTTTTTTTTTTTGCTGTTGCTCTTTCTTTCCAGCCCCACAACTCTTCTCTTGCTCTTCCAGTCAACTTCTGTGTTACCAGATATTATTCCCTCTACTGCCAGTCACTTGAGATCTTTAAGTTGTCTCTACACAGCCTCAAGCAGAAAGCAGCAGAATGCATTTCTGTGATGGAGATCCTGCAACAGTGGTCTCCACCAGCTCAGTTCAGGACCTCACAACCCAATCAATAATATTAGTATACTGAACTATTGTGAAAACAGTGGTTTCTCTATTGAAAGAGCAGGAGTCACTTTTCCAAGAAAAGCCACTACTGATCTGGACAGGACAAAATCCAACTATTTGGTCTCTTCAGTCTGATGAGGACTTTTCAGAGAAGGTAAAGTTTCAAAACATCAAAGTAACGGATGCCAAGTGACAGGCCATACGAAACTTCCCAGCCATTAATTGCCACTTTCCTGCTTCTCAGTGGTTATTTTATAATACTCTAGATCACCCTAATCTCAATCTTGGGAATTTTAAATACATCTGTATCACTCTTGTTTATCCAGATCATATTTATTCCTTATCATAGAACCATAGAATAGTTAGGGTTGGAAAGGAACTTAGGATCATCTAGTTCCAACCCCCCTGCCATGGTAACTTTAAAAAGCAATTTTAATCTTTTGCTTTTCTGAACTTAATTTGCTTTCATTAGCTTCTCATGTCAAGAAAATATCTAACTGGATTCACAGTCTTTAACTGAAAAAATCTTTCAAAGCTTTTAGTCACATTTATTGTGCTTGATATTGCATGTGTACCATTAAATGTTTGAAGTGAAAAACGAAATCGTTACACTAACTGCATGGCTCCGTTATTAAAAGTAATTGGCTGACAAGTTGCAAAGGACTGCATGGCTCCGTTATTAAAAGTAATTGGCTGACAAGTTGCAAAGGTCTGCTTTAAGCAGTTTTGCAGCTACCATTCATTGCAAGGAGTCTACACCAAAGGCTTTCTGGCTGACAGTCAATTATTTCTCCTTCTAATACAGCTGTTGGATGAACAGTGGTTTCAGGTACTGGACAGCTTGTCACAAGACTGACTGGCAGCTGTGAAGCTCATCTGATATAACATTAACTTATAAATACCATAAACTACATTTGCGTATGCATTTACAGGTACATGTATCAATCTAAATATGTAGAATGCAGAGACACCACTGTTGTTGAGAGAGGCCTCTCCAGTATCTGCTTTCACAGATGCTCTGACAGCTGTATAAAATGCTATTGAAATGGCATTCTGGTTCATGGAAAGGGACAGCTTTTCCAGAAAAAAAAAAAACCTGAAGCAGTCTTTTTCAGACAAGTGTTCCTAAGACATAATCTGTTTTGACAAATGCTTTAAGAAAAGTATAAATGTCCCCTTTTTTCCAGCCTGCTTCAATCTTCCCCTTGCTCTTTACCTGCACATTGCTGTGTCATATAAATCCATTTGTTCTGGGATCAGATAAACATTTGTTTCTCACAGTGCCAGTCACTAAGGGCTTGATCCTTACTTACAGCCAAAAGAAAAACTCCTGGTGGCTTCAACAGTCACTGATGAAGCATTAAATTCTGGTAACTGTCTTTAAAATTTCTATAGAGATGGTAGGTTAATATGAATGCAGGGGATCCATATTCAGCCTGACTGGAACACCATCATCACTGTACAAATCTTTTCCATTAATACTATCCAGATTTGGGAACTGAGAACTGGTACTCTTTCTAGAAATTAGCCATGCAATGCTAAGATAAAGACTGTTCTGGTTTCTTTTCCCAGAGTATTTGCTTATGTAGAGTTTTATCCCTCAGTGCCCATTAACTATGTGAAAGTTAAGATTAAAGTCAATTACTTTAAGGGAAAGAAGTTCTTATTTACATGCAATTTACAGATTCCTTTTCCCCAGCTTCATACATTTGTAGAAGATATATATTAAGCAGCATAATCCAGTCAATTTAGCAACAAAGAGCTATCCCTAGTTTTCTCAAATGATATTAGTTTCAGGTATATCACTAGGGTAGTAGAAGATATCCATGCTATTTTTCAGTTTCTGATTGTGATTCTTATGCTTGTGCTCCAAATATAATGCAGTATGGTTTAATAAACATTAAATGTGATTTTGTTGATCACATGTTTATAGATTAATCAAGTCCCTCACTTTTGGTGTCATCAAGGAAAATCAACCAATGGCTAAGATATGATAAAATTCATTAACTAATGTATAATTAAATAAGAGTATTTCCTAGTGTATAGCAGGCAGATAGAAAAACAAACCAGCATCCACATAGTATAATATATGCCTGATTTTCACCTGAGGAAAAAAACCCATTACACTTTTCCTGCAGTAGAGTCTCTGTTATCAGTTATTCAGCTGTATTCCACCAAACCCAGAACTTCACCTTTAATCTACTTATTATTACTTCAAGCAGCAAATTCTTTCACACAGCTGCTGCTCATCTTATAGATGAGTGATTTTCAAGAAACCAATGATGCTGACAATCTCAGATGGCAAAGCACAGCACAATACACCTTAATTCTCAGATATGCACTAAAAACTATGATCCAGCATAATCTGATTACCCAATACAGAGGTGAAGAATTAAAAAAAAGGACAAATCTTACCCTGAAAACTCAGCAAAGTCAGATTAGGCAAGACTTGTATTTTTAAAGAAAAAGTAATTTTGTTCCATAATCTTTTCTTTTTTTGCAATAAAACATGTTATAAATTATGATACAATGATACTTTAAAGTAGTTAATAACCTCAAGAAGGAAGGGAGTTTTCCATCCAATTGCCTAATAATTCAATAGACTTGAAATAGGCTGAAAGACCTACACTACCTTGGCAGAACAAAAAAATGAGAAGTACCAAACATTTCTTCTAAAACTATTTCTTAAAGAAACAATCAGAATCCATGCATTAATACTCATGACCACACTTCAGATATTCCTTGGAGGATTTTGCAGACCAGATTATCAGATGATAAAGGCGCAGGCATCAAGTAGTCAAATAATCTTTTTTGAACAGTAGTGGGATTTTAATCAATACAATGAAAATGAGATAATAAAGGACAAAGTGAAATCAGCATGAAAAGATGACTATTTAAAATGATAGAACAATCAAGGTCTCAAACCCGACCCCCGACCCCCCACTTCTGGAATCCTGTTGGAGACAGTATGTGTACTTTTTACTCCTGCACCAGCACACGCTGTTTCATTAACCACATTGAAAAAGCATCTGCACATTTAACAATGTACACAGGGAAAGTAGCTTGCTATTTTTTTTTTTTTAATTATCAATGAGAACAACGATGCTGCAGTTTTATAAAGCATTTAAGAAAATCAGGCTTCTGTCCCAATTTCAGCAAAATATTTAGCCAGAGTTTTTAAATGTCATTTGTAATCTCTCATTGCTTTTAATTGTTTTAGTGCAAGAATCTGTACTTCAAGCTTCTTTTTTTTTCTTTTTTTGTTTGTATTTCTAACAGTAGACTGGAATAGTTTAGCATGGAGTATTTTGCAAGGATCTTTATGCAAGAAGCTCCATAAATGAAGCTCTTGTCAGTAATGGAGTACCTTCTGGATAGATATGGCATATTGGTTAGTCTTTTTGACACTATAGAAAGATAACATCAGTTAAAATAAGTGTTTTTGTTAAGGTGTACGTTTGCCTTTTGGGTACCAGAAAGACTTTGAACTCAAAAGCCATCAGAATAAATTATTTATAGGCCTCTTATGAGTAACTTAAAAAAATGTCTACTTATCAAAATTATTATGTATTGACTTTTATTATATTACAAATTAAGGAGTATGAGAGCAACACCCTGACACAAGTCAAAGTTGTTGGAGTAACACAAAAGTGGAGATGGCTTCCCTTTCTCACTCCCATCTCATTCAGCCAGGCAGATTTTCAAAGGGTGTGTCTTCAAGGCTCAGCAGCCTGAGTCCAACTTGTCTTTGATGGGTGGGTGAGTGCAGGGATGGAATGTAAATGCCAGGCTCCCTCCTCCTCCCTAACAGGCAAGCATGAAGAACAATCTCTGATAAGCTGCTATCTCTGCGGACAGCAACAGGTCTTTTTCTAATCCTCTGAAACACCCAAGACATGTTTTGTCAATACATAGCTGATTAACCACAAACCAATCTGGCTTGCACACAAAAACCTATCCAATTACAAAGGATTGTAAAAAGAAAAGAGGAAAAAATAAACTGGTTGTTTACTTCAAAGAGGCTCAAGAGATACTGAAACATCAAGTCTCCCTCCCATGTCAGAGGATCAAGTAGACATAGGTACAGAATAACTCAAAAATTACATAGAAGTGATGGTGATACCATGGTTTTGTCCAGTGTTGATATCTTTTTGTTGTGCTTGAGTCAGAGGAAAGAAGCATAAATGATGCTGAGCATATACCAGAGCTGCTCTGAGAAGCCAAGCATTTTGCTGACTCAGAAAATGTGTATGGAAAAGAGGTCTGGAGAATTAATGAAGCTACTACCCAGGATTACAATTTGCTACAGAAGCATCACAAAAAGCTGAGAGAAGCAGGGTGGGGAAAATGGATTTAGAAATGAACTGTTTAGTGGAAATGCAAAAAAGGCATCTCACAGGGTGTATGATGTGGCTTAAATGTGAACTGAGGAATGAGGATGCTGAAGGGTGTATGTTATTCACTCATAGAAAGGCCTTCCTTGACCTGCATCCAATACTGGGCATCAGCTGTATTTCAAGAAAGGCAGGGACAAATTTTAGAAAGCTTAGAGAACAGTAACAAGAATTATCACCAACTCAGACAGCATTGCCCCAGGGATGAGGGGAGAAAGAGTGATCTTGTTGACAAGTAATAGATTAGACATGGCAATAGCCTTCTTCCAACACATAAAAGGGGATAAATCTTCCACCAAAATGGCGACGTATTTAGCTTCCAGGACAGACATCAGAGAAAATAATACCCATCCAAAAATATTCTGACAATAGTGAAGACACAGAATCGCTGGAATCAGCTTCCTTAGAAAAGCATGGAATCTCCATTTTGCAGGTGTTGATGAAATAGCTAGACAAACATCCATCTAGGATAACTAGGCGCAGCTTTAGTGTTCAGTACAGGATAAGTGACTTCTGCCTTATTTTCTGTGATTATTTCATTTCTGAAACTTCCTAAAAAAGTCTGAGAAATCAAGATAAAGCCAAATTATACCTCCTTGATGCATTAAGCTTGTTTACGACATCCCATCTGTGTGCATTATAAGAGGAGGAGGGAAGCAAGTAAAGCCCATAAAGAGTCCATTTCTAATTTTTAAGGTATGCCTTATTGAAGCATCTGTGGTAAGTCATTCAGTAGAAACAGTGTATCATGCAAAAATTGGTCAGTTTAGACTTAAGTGGAGAAAAAGGATACAAGTTTAAACCACTGTCTGAAGTCTGGTTACTCAGAAGTAGGCTTGTGAACTTGTACTGCTCACAAAAACCTTGGATGCTAGTAAACCTTAACTGTACCACTGGCTGAATACTAGAATGGCAGATTTAAGCCTTCAAAGGCAGGTGCAAAAGCTATTAGCTTTTAAAAAATGCTTACTAAACCACAGTTAAGCAAAACTCAATTGATTTACAAAATAAATTGTGGGTAGAAGACAAAGAGTTTATTTATGGCCTCAATAGAACATCATGACATCATGTGAAACAACATTGCTGAAAGACTGCACGTTCTAATGTCCGTTAGAAAATATTAATTTGAAAAGAATTAAAATGATACATTTTTTAAATCTTCTTTGCTTCAATAGCCTTCATTATCTAGAAAGTACGCTGTATGACATGGAATGGATAGGCTGAAAGGTCAACCGGAAAGACTTGTCAGATTTGCTGTATCAACCACGATTTGCTGGGATATATATAAAACACACAAGCCTCACCTAGGCTAAGTATTGAATCAATACATTTACATTAATGGGCCTTTGACAGACTAACACTCAATTTTTTTATACTATGCAGAAACCACAGAATATGAACACCATTACAAGATATATAGCATATGGTTACCATTAAAGCTCGATTACAATGAATACTTGCTCATTTATTTCTCCAAGCACTACTGCAAGGAATGTAGCAGCAGTTTCACAGATGTCAGCTGGAAATAGTAGCCTTTCATTTAATTTGCTGAAAGATCGTTCCCTCCTATTAACTTCCTCGTAAAGATGTGTCAGTGTTGTAACAATAAAAATGTCATTTTAACCTGAAGTTTAAACCAATGAAGGCAAATTTCTGGAACAAACTGCTTAGCTGGCTCACTAGTGTCTGTTTTCTTCTCAATAGCTCTCAAACTGCCCCACCATAGTCTTATTTTGTGTTTACCCTCAGCTACAGCAAGATCCATTACTGCTGGGATTTTATTAGTGCTTGTTGCTGGGCAGTGGATTATTTAATATAGGGCAAACCAACTATTTTAATAAATCTTTAAAAATTATGTTCAGCTATACCATATTGCCATGGTTTAAGCCCAGCTGGTAACTCAGAACCATGCAGCCACTCACTCGCTCCCAGACGGATGGGGAGGAGAATCAAAAGAATGTTAACAACTCCCACGGGCTGAGATAAGAATAGTCCAGTAACTAAGGTATAACACAAATCACTGCTGCTACCACCAATAATAATAATGGTAAGGGAAATAACAAGGGAAGAGAATACAACCACTCACCACCCGCCGACCGATACCCAGCCAGACCCGAGCAGTGTTCTAGCCCTTCTGGGTAACTGCTCACAGTTTATATACGGGGCATGACGTGCTGTGGTATGGAATACCCCTTTGGCTAGTTTGGGTTAGATGTCCTGTCTCTGCTTCCTCCTGGCTTCCCCCCCTCCCTGGCACAGCATGAAACTCAAGTCCTTGGTCAGAGTAAATATTACTTAGCAACAACAACTAAGCTAGGTCTAGGCAGTTAGGTTATGGTGTACTACAGTGAGCAAGGTATGCTCATCAAAAAGCAGTAAACATAAGGTCATTCACTTTTTAATGTGAGATTAGAGCAAGAACACTATGTATTTTTGATGTTGTCTAGGTACATCCACCTAGGTCAACACTTAGAAGCTGAGTCCACATGAGTCCACCGGACTAAGAAGCCAGGTTGACTGTTTTCTGCAACATAAAGACATGCTTGTGAGCTCCTACTCTTCTCTGCCCTTACACAAGTCAGCCTGTAATGAGTAAAAAGGTAAATCAGAGCAGAACAGGAGAACAGCAGAACAAATGGAAATATTGCTTGCTAAGTCATTCATTTTCAAGGTTGACTATCCAGGCATTAGCTCTCCGCTATAGTAATTCCAAACTATACAGCAATTTTTGGAAAAGAAAAACATAGCAGAGAGTCAGCCTACACAGCATCCAATAATCACCCTAACAGTGTCAGGCTCCAGCAGCAAGAGGTGCATTCGCTTGAAATGCTCACCCAGCCATAACATCGATATGATAATGCCATACAGTTAGTTTGAAAGTGTACAGGATTTTTAGCAAAATCCAGAACAATCTCAGCAGATACAGGTTCTCTGGTAATTCTTTTTTCCCTTGGTGGAAGAATTCAGCATCTTTTACATTTTTTGTTTTCTCAGTATGAATATCATGAGACCATCAAAGCAGAAACCCAAAGTTATGACAGAGGATCAGCTTTCAAGGTTATATGTGCATGCAACTGATCAGCAATTGGGAGATTAAAAACAGAAATTTAATTTTTTTTCTTTAAATTAAAAAAATGTTACAAGCCAAACTATCTATCAAACCTTTTAATACAGAAAAACACTGAAATATCTACAAAACACCTTGAGGCATTTATATATATATGACTGGATTTGCTTTTGGAGGATCTCTTGGACTTTACTAGCCACATCAGTTCTCCAACCATCTATTTCATTTTGTCAGCACAGCTGAATGAATTACAACACTGGGTATCACTTAGGGTTATATTTTATCCTATGTATCTACAAACTAATTCTGTAAGGTGTACTTTTTGTCAGTCATAATATCTGGTAGCACATAAAAGCACACAACAAAAGTATAGCTGATCTAACTAAAAGTTACAGTGTGATCAAACTGATTCACAGTACTGGAGTGCCTAATCCACCACAGAATGGCTTCAAAGAATACATAAGACACTTTAAAACATCTCTTTCTCCAAGCAGCTGCATGTCATGTAACTATTCCTGTTTTGCCATGTGCAAACTGAGCTTTATCACTGCGAATGCTCGTGAAAATTTTGTAACACTGGTAAACACAAAGAAAACACTTAGCAAATGTGAAAATAAAACAATAACAAAATCTTAAGGTACTAGCAAAATGGTTTGAAGCAAACAAAAATAACGACATTATGAATTGTTGATAACCATGTATCTAAACAGAAAGGGAAAAAAAGCCAAATTTGCTATATTCATTATTAATTTGTTTCAAAATGTTCAATATGACTAATGCAATAAACTGTGCTGCTGCCTATTATTTATTTTGAAATACAAGCTGATTTATGAAATGATTTTTTATTTTTTTTTTACATGTAGAACATCACTCAATATTTCAGGATCCTAAAATCACTAATATTATGCTGGCTGTGGAACACAAATAAGAAGGCGTAAGATGGTGAACACCAGCATTCAGCATTCTCAACCATTAATGTCAACCAACAAACCTCAGAGAGTTTTCAATTTCCATGGTTTTGATTTTTTGTGTTGTTTTTTTTTCTTGTTTGTTGGTTTTGTGTCTGTGGCCAGGAGTTATGCATAAAGCAAACCCAATATGAGATCTGTCTGAAGCTTACTCTCTACCACCAAAGCAACAGAATTTAAAAAATTCCAAGCCCTTAAGCATTAGGGAAGAAGCTGTTCTGGCAAAGGCTGTCCACTGTATCTCCTGTTGAAACTGCGCCACAAAACAACCAAAAGGACAGATTCATGGGGCTGAAAACTCCTGGCTTTTGGTTTCCAGCAACACCTTCTCTAATGCATTCCTAATAAACACTTCAACAACAACAAAAGACCTAAAACAAGATAAGCAAACTCCCCAAAAGTCTTGTGTAAATAAGGCGGATTTTTAAACCATCTGACAGTGTAAGGATACTGAATAGTTATGGATAGTTTTCAGAGTCTGATCTAATATAGGTGGTTTGCACTTTTTCCCATTCAATTGTTAATAACAAAGATCAATCTTATGACAAGATTACGATGCCTTGGTCATGAATGTATTGTAGGAGATCAAATTTGATAGTAGCAAAACCAGTCAAGACCACTTAAGAGCATTTTCTCTTACCAGTTCCACTGCTAGGATCTTAGTCCTAATTTTTGTTCAGCAGCATTTGATTTCCTAATAGATGAGAGGCACTGAGCATGAGGTCATCCACAATAACCTTCATGCCTCGTAAGTAAGGTAAGAAGGTCACAAACACTCCTCACTCAAGTCACCTTGTTGTGTTAATTCAATACACCTAGGTAATTTCTATTTTCCCTTTGTGTTTCTGAAAACCATGGACAGGTTATGAAAAATGCAAACTAATATGACCATTACTGCAATTGCATGGGATAAGTTTATTAATTTGTCCCAATTAAGTCAATAAGAGTTTTAGTAACACCATTATATTACTTGATTAGTTTTGAAAGTGATTATCCTAAGAGCTCTATTTAATTGGAAGCATCTCAATTTGCAAGGTACATTAAATTCTCAGTTGAATTTTAAGATTATTTGACATATGCAGGTCAATTACCAGTAATCTCTGTTCCATAAACTGCTTCATAAGAAGCTCCAGTACAGCACTGGAAAAGAATAAAAGAGGGTTCTAAGAAATACAACTGGAATTCAGCCCTAAAATATACAACAGAACCTCAGTTCTAGTTATTATAGTAAAAGGTCATATCTAATAGCTAAATTGCTAAAGCCATTCTGAAATGGAAAAGATAAAAATTTGAGCAAAGATTAAAAAACAGTTGCCTACCTTAACACAGGTGATGATAATTTGTCAGGACTGCCAAATTACTGAATTGCACTAACTGCACTCATGCCCAGCTGCACATTAATTACCAGATTAGAAAGTTATAATTAATTTTCTTAATATCACTACACTGCTTTTCTTCCTTGAGTTAATAAAAACAGATTGCAATCAATCTTTGTTAATTCATGCTGCAGAACAGAACTGCTGTAGCTATTTCCATATGCAAAAAGCAACGCATGCATAGCTCTTGGTGTAATACCCTGCCTAGAAGCTTTGTCTTCTGACATTTTAATGAAGTGTTGTAATAAGGCAAACAAATTATAAATTATAATTTGACTTAATATAGTTAGTAGAATAACTACAAAGGCTTAAAAATTAACTTTTAAAGAAACTTCTTAATGACAATATTGAAAAGTGGATAGTATTTCAACATATTTTCAACTAGAAGTTTTACTTGTGGTTGCATTGTTGAAAGACTTCATTTCTGAGACATGTTAAATTTCTTAATCATAGCATCATAGAATTGTTAGGGTTGGAAAGGACCTTAAGGTCATCTAGTTCCAACTAGAGACACCTCACACTAAACCATACCACCCAAGGCTCTGTCCAACCTGGCCTTGAACACCGCCAGGGATGGAGCATTCACAACTTCCCTGGGCAACCCATTCCAGGGCTTCACCAAATCAGCTGACTTTGTCATTAAAGGTGCTCTGTAACTGTCTGGCCTCTGCAGAGCACAAGTTGCAAGAAATGTTAAGAACTAGTAAAGGAAACCAGCTTCATAGAGATACAGAGTAAAATTAATCAGAATTCTTATCAAGAATGTTCAGTTATAAATACTGCAAAGATAATTGATGCAGCACTCCAGCAGCATACATTTTCCCATGTCCATATCTGTATTAGCATCAAAAGGCATTTTCATAAGACAGAAAGGATTATTCAAGGATTCTCATGTGAGAAAAAGAGATGCAGGTAGAATCAATATGCCTTTTTTCATTTATGCCTGAAAGATGTTTTATTTTTGCAGCCTCACTGCTGTTTAAAAATTATTTATTTTCTCTCCTTGCTTCCCCTTCTTCATAAAAGGTGAGAGTAGAAATACGAAAATTATACAACCATGGCTTTCAAAGAGTGGCAACCTATTTTATCCTGATCTAGCACAAGTCTTCAATTGGTCAGCTGAGGTGTCAGAACAGGAAGACTGAATATCCAGCATTAAATGACTAAATGAAAGCTAAAAATGTTTTGAGTCTGGGTTTGTGGCTTTTTTTTTTTTATACCACTTCTAAAGTCTTCCAGGGGGTGGTAAGACCCAAGTAATTCTGTATTCAAGGGAAACTGGAGTTAAGAAAAAGGAATTTTAAAGAATATATGGCTTTCAGCAGCAAAGTCAAGCACAACCTTTTAGTTATTTATCGCTTCTCAGCAGCCCAATTAGTCCTACCAGACTACATGTTATATATCTAAATGTTATAAATATGTCGACATATATAAAAAACATCTATATATGTGTATAGATACATACACACACACCCCCCTGAATGTATACCAAAATAATATGATTATCACACCTTCCAGAATATTCAAGTACTTAAAAAATATTCAAGACCTTAAGGAAAATGTGTTACATGATAATACATTAGGAGGAGTAGGATTTATGGATCAACTCTTCCATAAAGCATCTTACCTTAAGGTAGCAACTTTAGCATATGCCCCATTTTGGGTACTGCAGAGGCAGAGAAGCAGACCAACTAGACAACCTCAAAGTCATGAAGGAGTATGGATGGAAGAAGGCAAGGGCTGAAAAACAGTCATCCCAGAAGTCTCAGAAGACACATGCAGCACAATACCCAGTACGTCTCCCAAACATTAGTTTTCACAAGCTATGAAACTGTAACATCTGAAAAAAAGGCTGACAGAAGCAACCTGTAGATCTGAAAAACATGATGCACCCATGATTCAGATTCCTCTTATGCAAGATGTGGGAGTAAGGGCAGAATCAGAGTTCAGTAAAAAATCTTCCATTAGAGCTGAAAATTATCACTGAAATGCTTTTCATCCAAAATAAAAACGGACTAGAAGTTTGCAGCAAGCATGAAAGAGGAGTACCAGGGTTAGAAAATACATAAATTGGAGCAGGATCAAAAAAGGATTACAATAGCTCTTGATTTACAGGAAACATAAAACCAAAAGGCAACGGATGATCTCAGATGCTTGTCATAAAAACTTGCAACTTAGATTAAGGATTCAAATAAGGTCTGAAGGCTGAAGAGACATTACAAGAAACAATATAGCTGTTTTCCAACCAAAACCTGTACCATTACATTGACTAACAGTGAGATAACTGAAACTAACAAGTACAGCACTACACCTATCTGTATTTAATGCTGAAATTATTGTTTAAAAACAAGGATGTGTTCAGTATTCAGCTGCATGCATGAAGCTGGTCATAAAACTGAGAAAATCCAACTAATGATCAGCAAGTAATTTTCCTGGAAAGATCATGTTAAGATTCCTGAAAAGAAAACTCCTCAAATCCCACCAAATGAAAAACTGCACTGAAAGAGTGCCTGATGTACCAATGAAAATGGAAACGCCATGAATTTCTGAAGAGCAAAAGATGTCACAGCAGTTATGACTAGTCAAATTAAAAATGCTTATACAAATGGCATAGAAAACATCTGTCAGCATCGGTATAATGAAAATGAAAAAAAAAAAAACAAAATTCAAGTTTCACAGTATTAATAGGATTATTAAATACCATAAAGAGAAGTTTAAAATTCAGGTAAGTGAAATAGTTGTTTGTGTTATACATGACGCACCAGAACTGCACCAGTTACAGGTAGGGCTTCTAACTCTAAGGTATAGGAACCTATATATTTGTCATCCAGCTGGGAGGTTACAGCTGGGAGGAGGTAAATGAGAGATCTTTGCATATCCACAATAATAAGAAACCATATAACAATGAATAGAGATTTACTAGTATGTATAAACACACATATAGCTGTGTGTAATGTACTTTGAAAAGTACTGAATGGAATTATTTTTTTTTAATTGAGAAAAAAATGTCTTTTGTGAAGATGGTATCAGAATCTGTTCTCAGTAATGATTTCTGAAAAAAATGTGGTTAGCAACTCTTCTTCACACTCATTATTTTAGGACAGTAAGAATACAAAATAACTACAAACAGTCACCTATTTAAACCAGTGCTTACATTAGAATCTAAAATGGCCCTGCTTTTGATGCTAAGGAAAAACCTTGTTCCTCCAGTCTTATAATATTGAGCAGGTATCATAATTCAGTCAAAGTATCATGCTTGGTAAATCTGAATCTGTATTATCCACATCATAAAGATGCTTAAATCAGAGTAGGGAAAAAAAAAAAAGAGGCAAACAAAAAAAACAAACCCAACCCCACACAGCTTTCCATTTAGGAATTATTATTTTTAAAAATGACCTGTCTGAGCTGAGAATTTAGCCAGGAATTACAGTAATTCCAGCTAAAATACATAAGCAAAACACTTTGTAAATGCCTCCTCTCCTCATCTCATGGTCATTTAAAGAGTTCCCTAAGGAGAAACAAGTGATGTGTTTTGCAGGCAAATTCCCACAAATGCACATAATTTTATGAAATACACAAAGCAAATAATTTGTCTTCAAAATTTGTCAGTTAGAAAATACTGAAGAGAAACAGTCCTATCTCTATCATTTTTAGATGATATGTTTCCCTGACATGACTGGAATTGCAGTGGAAGTGACTGAGAAATGCTTGCGCTCATTTTATCTATTTAATGAAACCTAAGGTCTGGACAAATTGATTCCCCTCCCTCTGAAAGAGGCCTCTTCCAACAGTCACATTTTGTCTGCTATAACTAATCATTTACTGGGCACAGAGTAAAATTAGGGCATACATGATACAAGCAATTAAAAGGGAAATGATCTTTAACGAGTGCAAAGATTAATGCGCCTACACTCAGGTGACGGACTTCCGAGCACAGTCAATACTGGTCAAGAAAGGGCAGCTCTGTAGGCCAGGCACTGGGTAGTTAATTCAGGGCAGGATAACCGCTCCTCAGGCTACTTTGTAGTGCCTGGCTCCCTAATGACTCTGACAGGAGCTAGTTCCTGCTGCGCTGGTGAAATGTACAAAGATGTCTCATCTCAAACTGAGCCTCATCCTGTACATCTTTATGTATGACTTCAACTCTCAGCTATTTGGCAACTCAACACTAAGGGTTCCCTGGCATCTCCTAGGCAGTGGGAAAGTATGCCATACAAATAACTCCTCATTATCTGCCAATATCAAGGTGATAATAGCAGTTACCTAGCTAAAGCAAGAGCACAAACACCACCAACACCTATATACTAGTTTATAAAATCCTATTCTCAATAAATGCAATTTCAAAATCTTGTGGGCAGATTTCTTAGGGCAGCAAAAGTGAGGATCTGACGCAACTATTTAGTTGCTCAGGAAACAAACTGTGGATCTGCTGCAACTTTCGCACACTCATCACTATCCACCTTGTGCTTCAAAGATGGACTCGTTAATTTGCAACCAGACTAGTAGAAAATTTGCAGTACCTGATCAGTGCATGCTAAATATTGGTACATGCCACAGATGACCAGGGTGAACTTCCTACTCCTGATTTCTCTTAGGGCAAAACACAAAATAGTGTTTATTCTGACTCAAATCCTTCCCTCTTTCCAGCATAGAAGATTTTCATATCTTCTTTATAAATAACACACCAAAAAAGCCATTTCCCCCCTTTTTTAAGCCATCAAGAGGAAAAAAAAAGACATCTGGGGAAAGTTTTGATACTCTGAAGAGAGGGTCTGCTGTGGAGGGGGTCAAACCCATCAAGACCAAGACCCCCTGGTTTCTGTGGGACTGTCTGGCAAAAGTTTTTTTTGTAGAAGAATAGTATCTATCATTAATACCACAGAGATCTATAAAGTGTTTGAAATCCTACATTTTGCACTGAGGAATTGCATTACTAATAGTCACATAGGGTTTTTCATAGATAAGTAGTATGGTAATTACAAACTTGTAAGTATTTATACTCATTTTACAGTGCAGTAATAAACTGTGGGGAAACAGTGTTTAAACTCTGAATTTGGAACTAGAATCTGTTTCCTTTGGCTATAAAGCAAGCACTTGAACTGAGAAAGATATTTTGCAGTAGCAATAATAGGTCCCAAATTCTTCCTGTGTTATTGCCAGAGGGCAGCCTCCCACACAAATTCAGCATTACAATATTGAACCGAAGCTGCTGTTTGAATAATACAACCTAACATCATAGGCTATCACCAAAATAATATTTTTCTTGGTTCTTTTTTCCCCCAGCCAAACAGATATGTTTCTTGAGTGATCACATGGAAATTTTTTAATATTTTTAAAATGAGATATTTTGTATTGCTCAATGGCAAATCAGACACCACCACACATCAAAAGTATCCACCCTGAAAGTGCATTGACATGTACTGATACCTACAAGGAGAAAATCTAAATTTTAATAACATTCTCAGACTAATTTTTGTAATGTGCGACCACAGAACTACTTACGGAAATTCAAAGGAAAAAAGGAAACCTCTGTGGTTTTGTGGGTTTTTTTTGTGTCTGTGGGTTTTTTGTTTGCTTTTTGTTCTTTTTTTTTTAATATAATTTTACAATAGTTCCTTTGATTCTTACTGGGTATAAAGCAGCAGTCATGTAAAGCAGAACTGGCATTGTTTCAGATGAGGTAAAGGGATGGCAAGCAAATTGCTTACTGTGGTGCTCTAACATGTTCTAAAACAGTGAAATTGCTAATCAGATGACATATAACAAGGTGATATCAAAATGGCCCAAGCACAAAATCATTCTTCAAGTTTGCTTTGCAGCCAGTACTGACACAAGAAATGTAAACTTGTTTATGAATCATGCAATGAACCAGTAGGTTAACCAGCACCTGAAATAACAGTGCTGAAAAAATGTACCTTTTGCTAAAAACATCCTTGTCACTAGTTACTTATAAATTAGGATTGAATTAACTTCCTCAATTCAAAAAGTCAGTTCTTTCAATTATTTCCTAATGTCTTCTCTGGTCAATGAAAAGAGATTGTTATCTCTAGAAGGCAAATAATTCTATTTGCCAAAACATGCTTAACACCAGAGATACAGTTCAGCTAGGATTTATCTCTTTGAATCTAGTGCTAATACAAATCTACACTATGATTCAGACATCTGAAGGCAAAAGTCTGGTTTCAAGTGGTCTTTTTTACTACAGGGGAAATCTCAGTGTTTAACTCAATATCCAAATCCTTTTTCTTACTATTACCACTTTAATTTATTACATCAGTGGAGCATTTACCAAAAACACACACAGAGCACCTGTGTGTGCAAACTAGACTACTTTTAGGGGTTTTTTTGTAGATAGTTTTCATTTCTTCCTCTAAAATTATGTCCAATTAAGACAGAAAGGACAAAATTAAGGATTCCATCTAAAAATGACTTCTGCATGGTCCTACAATGACAAATCATGCAGACAATTTAAGCTTTTCTTCTCTAAAACCCCTTTAAAAAACAGGTTTATTTTTGACAAAGATAGTTAACTTTGAGGATAATAATAAGCTTTATTATTAACTCTGTAGTATTGTTTTTAATTTAATTTAGACATGAGAGTTAATAATGCAAACTAGAAAATTTAAATTAGTCATCCTGAATGAATCTCTGCAACGAAGTGCTTCTTCACCAGGAAGGAGCACTTGTTACTAGGACAAGTAAAAACATGAAATACTAACTTTGTTGAAGAATATAATAGCATACTGAAGAATATACATCATACAAACAGCTTGATGTTTAGGATGAATTTGCAGAATAACGTAACAATCACATTTCAGGCATTTCTGACAATGTGAGGGAATCAAGCTGTCCAAAAAGTTTACTGAATTTGCAAGTTTGGATCCTCTTCTCTTTATATTGTCAAACTTTCTCAATGCATTAAGATTCCTTTGCAAACTATAAAGGAAGATACTCCTAAGTGCATTGATTATGTTTTGGAAGAAGCCACAGAACTCAAAGAGAACCATTCTGTTAAATGCTAAGACGTTTTCTAAAGTTTCTCTATGGAGGTAGCTCACTCAAAACATTTTGAAGGCCACCTATTCCTCAAGTGATTTAGGCACGTGTGGCCTTAAAAATATTTTGAATTTGGGAATTACATGGAAACTTTAAAACATTGTTGAGGAAGTTCTGGTGTCTAAAGACCACCATTTCATACCTTGGTGGTTGGTTTATCAGCCATATTTCCTCATAGGCAGAAAGTGCTGATAAACTCCTTTAAATGCCTGTAATCTAAAGTGCTCTGAAATACCAGAGCATGTGTCCCAGAAGAGAACAACACCTGCGTGTGTCACCCTGGCAGATGCTGCGGCATTTAAGCATAAAATCCCTCTTAAACCATTCAACAACAACAAAACCACCTACAAAACTAAAGGTGTATTTTTCCTTGTAATTTTCAGGTTTTTTTTTCAAGTAATGTGAGAGAAAAAGACTGGTTTTGAAGCTGTGTGTCTATCTTGTTTGGAATCCACACAGTGGCTCCAAGGGCTTAGTAGCTCTAAAAAAACTTCTGTTGAAACACTGAATGCTTTGAGGCCCGGAAAGGCGTAACTTAAATATTCTGTAGTTGTAGTTTAATGTACAAATTTAAAAAAAATAAAATAAAAAAGTCAAAAGAGGACCTTGCTTTAAAATAATGCTGACAACTTTCCAAGAGCACAAACACTGCAATTTTGTCACTTTCTTCCTTAGATACCTACAAATGAGTAACTACTTTTTGCAAACAATTTAGCTAGGCCTCTGCTGTCTCACTTCACAAAATACATAATATTGAATTCAACTCAGGTGCACTGTTAATGTACAATCAGTGTTAAAGTGTAAAAGGCAAAGAATCCTGAGCTGACATCAGGCACAGTAAACATTTTACATCTATGTCAATTAAATCTTACCACTCTGTATGGTTTGATTTTAATACAAATTAATCAAACTCCTCCTTTTTTTTATTTCTGTTAAGCTTCCCTGCTCTGATCCACTCCACCCATACCTCACAGCTTCTCTTCCTATAAAGAACTTCCCATATTCTCTAGATCTGTAAATGTTTACATAATTTGCTTTTGTCACTGAGACAGTGGAATAGGCATAGTATCCCTCTTAGACACAACAACATTTGCAAGCAGGCTGGACATCCAAAAATGCTATTTCTAGATTGTTCTGTTTCCAGAAGAAAAATACCCTTTACTCCAGTGAAAAACTTTTTCATTAAACTTTTCGTTTTCATTTAACTTTTTCATTTCATTTTTCATAATCATTTTCCGAAGTTTCAGATGCACTTAAAAGTTATATGATACACTGATTCTTCATAAAAAGCCACGCACCATAATGATTAACAGTATTACTACATTGTAGCACACAAGAAATAATAAATAACCTTAAAACAGCTATTCAACTGGTCAGCATATACAGAGCAAACATTTTATGGAAAATATATTCTTCCATATAGGAATGCTTCTAGGTTGCTTATTAGCAAATAGCAATGTGGTCTTATTGGAAACAACAGTGACTAAAAAAAGGTACACGTTTACTTTCAAAGGAGGAAGAAGTGACATAAAGAGACAATTTCTATCCAAAAGAAAAAAATTATTGTCCAGGATCTCATCCTCAGAAATTTATTACTGCCTGATCCAACAAACTAACAACAATCTGGGTTCTCTGTGTTTCACATCTGGGCATCATCTCATAAACACAAGTCCTACAAGTCCTTTTTTAACAGTTACAGGGGTAAAAATAAATAGATAGATTAAAAATGTTACTTGATCCTTCAAACATGATGCAAGCTGGGTATTTGTAAGATTACTTAACTCCCTAAGAGAGTTATAATTTCAGACTTCTTTATTTCAATAAAAGAGAGGCATGTTACAGAAATACACAAGCAATTCGAATGCTCAGTCATAAATTACTTGAAGTTTTTAAAGAGTAAGGGAAATGAAAATTTTAGCATGAAGAAGCCAGATTGTCATGGCTCACTGAGAAGAAAAATAAAGGATTGTGAATTAAAGGCCTTTTAGAGAAGCTGTTGTAGCTGGTGTTTTGGAAGTACTGAAGATATCTAAACCAAAAGATATGGGTGAGAGAGGAAAATGAGTAAATAATTAAAGCGGCTTTGCCAACTTGTGCTCCTTATCCCCCAAAGAAGACTTAAATCTGTCTATCAAGCCACAATCACTTTACACACATCTCCTTCTGCAGCCTCTCTTTATACCAGTAGTTTCAGTCAGTACAGTCAACAAGTGTTACACAACACTGGTTACTCAAATAAGCAAGTGAGCTGTAAAAGGAATTTCAAATTTGGTGGTAAAAGGAGAAGTGAAAAACAAATGGTGATGATGAGCTAAGATGTGGAGCAATGATAACATCAGAAATGTGGAAATGCGGTGAAACATTTAGAAAGAAAAGGAAATCCCAGTACAAACTACCATTCTACTTAAATGCACTTCAGACACAAAAGGCAATTTTACAAATACACACTCAAGAATTTGCTAATAATTTTAACTGAAGAATAGTACAGTGAACTTTCAAATATACTTGATAGTAAGGTATATACCTGATAGGTATGATGGTGAGTGTCCCATGGTCATTAAGTCATGAGGAAAGAAGCAGGATGAAGAAAAGCAATGGAGAAGAGTACAAGACTTCAGTTGGATGCCTTTGGTACATAAGGACACGCTCAGACAAAAAAACACGTATGTGTTTACACACAGTGGCATGCAAGGAGAGAGCAAGTCTGGCTATGATGATACAGGACAGAGAAAACAAACTATTTTGTGAAGAATATTTGCATAATGAAACAAATATCCAGCTCATCTGTCAATCCAAAAATAGTAATTTAAAAATAAGCACTGACACCCACAATCTTTTGTGAGTGTTCTCCAATTTGAAGCACAAATCAAAATAAAATCAAATAAAGTACTAATCAGAAATGAGGCATATTAGATCCGTAATATATGCAGGTTTCAGTGGCTTAGCATTTCCTAAGCTTGGATGACAGTGTATTTGTTTACACACAGTATTATGGAAGAGTCACCTACTGAAGGTCAAATCTAGACAGATGTGCAAGGATTCAGAATGAAAAAACAATAACTTAGCATTTAATGTAACTTTTTCTGCCACAGCAAAGGAAGTTATCTTGGCAGAGATCCTCTTCAAATTTTGCGCCAGATAAGAAATTAATTTCTTTTGCACTACCACCTTGTAGTGTTTGTGGCTGACATTTGTAGTGCACCACAGCAGTTGTGAGGCGCTAGGATCAAAACCATGACCACCTATCATAGACTTGAACTATTTGCAAATCACATTGATGTATTTCCTGGATAAGCAGGGATTTAGATAAGGCCTACATATAAGGCAAACTTTTGTTTACATACACTATGTAGAATAAGGTACTGCATTTACAAACATAAGCTAGACTTTTTTGGTAGCAGCTTAGAAAAACTCCAAAGCCACAAAACTCAAGCTGCTGTGCTAGTGAACTTGTAGAGAATTCATTAAAATCTGTTGAGAATAATTAGTATGTATGCAAGTAACAACTCCAAGTCTGAGGATCAGCACTGGGCAGCCGTTAATCACACCCTTCAACAATGAGCAAGTTCAGAAAGTGCTAACTCCCTCCTGCTCCTGCACACAGACATGTTTTTTGCCTCCCACCTCACTTTTGGTTGAAAGGAAGGTGAAAGACAAGCCTGTCTGAACTGACACACCAGAGGTTTCTGTAGAGGCTCTGAGCAGTTTATTGTGAAACTTGAAGCCAACCAGGCGAGTATGTCAATGTACATACTGCTATGGGGAAAAGCGTACCCTTAAATACAGATCAAACAGAGAACAGTGGAAGATGCTGACTGTCAAGGAGGGAATCACACAAAAACCACAACACCAACACAGGGATATGTGAAATTCTTGGTTCACTTTCTTGTGACAGGTGTTTCTGGGGTTTATTTGCAGTGTGGAGAAAGCTAATGTGTCCTTACCAGTACACAAATATCCCTCACAGGTGTAACTTTCAATATTATTCCTCAAACAGTGTAAAGAAAACATTTTCTTTAACAACAGTATCACTACCAGCAGCCCTGAGATGGACCATGGAGATGCTAACACCTGTCTGGGGTCAGGTACTGGAGGTCAGAGAGACTTCAGGAGAGCATGCATTTTCTGCAGCAAACACATAGCTGCCTTCAAATCACAACTGGTCAAAGCAACCATTCTTTGGGAGAAAGTGCATAACAGCAAGTCACTTGTAGCAACTCTTGCTTCTTGATATGAAGGATACACTGATACTACATGTGAGAACAGTACAAAGTGGCTGGAAACCCTATGCCTTCAGAGCAACACATGCTTTTTTGC
>NW_026641580.1:0-753 GCF_028554395.1 Pezoporus wallicus | reverse complement strand
GCCAGATCCACCAGTAATCATTGTCACTAAGGCCCTCATGTGCGCATTGTTTAAGGCTCCTGGGGCTGTTCAAATTGCACCCCTTCCCTGGGCAGCCTGTTCCAATTCCTGATCACACTCTTGATGTAGAAATTGGTCCTAATCTCCACTCTAAACCTCCCCTGGTGTAGCTTGAGGCATTTCCTTTTGTCCTATGACTTCTTACCGGGCAGAAGAGCCCGACCCCACCTCACTACAACCTCCTGTCAGGTAGCTGGTGAGAGAGTTAAGGTCCAGACTAAAGTTCCCTATGTCCTTTAGCTGTTCCCCATCACACCGTGCTCCAGGCCCTTCACCAGCTCCACTGCCCTTCTCTGGCCCCGCTCCGGCACCTCAATGTGTCTCTTGTAGTGAGAGGGCCCGAAGTGAACAAGGAGTTCGAGGTGAGGCCGCACTGCCCTGGCCCTCCTGGCCACACTATGTCTGATCCACAACAGGATTCCATTTGCCCTCTTGGCTGCCTCGGCACTATATTGGCCATATTCAGATCCATCAGTACCCCAAGGTCATTTTCCAGAATCAGCTTTCCCAGCACACTTTCTGGGTCAGGAGAGTTGCAGGGGGTTGTTGTGGCCCAAATGCAGGATACAGCACTTTGCCTTGTTGAAACTCATTCTATTGGGCACAGCCCATGGATCCAGCTTGTCCAGATCCCTCTCCTGAGATTCCTACCCTTCGGAAGATCAACACTCCCACCCAACTTGATGTTGTCCA
>NW_026641579.1:0-7459 GCF_028554395.1 Pezoporus wallicus | reverse complement strand
TCCCATTGCCCCATAGCCCTTCCCATTGCCCCATAGCACTTCCCATTGCCCCTATAGCCCCCCCAGTTCCCCTGTACCAGCCCCCCCCATTGCCCCATAGCCATTCCCATTGCCCCATAGCCCTTCCCATTGCCCCATAGCCCTGCCCATTGCCCCTATAGCCATTCCCATTGCCCCCATAGCCATTCCCATTGCCCCTATAGCCCTTCCCATTGCCCCTATAGCCATTCCCATTGCCCCTATAGCCATTCCCATTGCCCCATAGCCATTCCCATTGCCCCTATAGCCATTCCCATTGCCCCATAGCCCTGCCCATTGCCTCTATAGCCATTCCCATTGCCCCTATAGCCATTCCCATTGACCCATAGCACTTCCCATTGCCCCATGGCCCTTCCCATTTCCCCTATAGCCATTCCCATTGCCCCATAGCCATTCCCATTGCCCCTATAGCCATTCCTGTTGCCCCATAGCCCTTCCCATTGCCCCTATAGCCATTCCCATTGCCCCATAGCACTTCCCATTGCCCCATAGCCCTTCCCATTGCCCCTATAGCCCTTCCCATTGCCCCATAGCCCTTCCCATTGCCCCATAGCCCCTCCCATTGCCCCATAGCCCTTCCCATTGCCCCATAGCCCTTCCCATTGCCCGCATAGCCCTTCCCATTGCCCCATAGCCCTTCCCATTGCCCCATATAATTCTTCAATATATTTCTCCCTCTTCATTTTCCTTCCTTAAATTTTCTTTCTTCCATATATATATATATATATATATATATATATATATATATATATATATATATATATATAGCGCGCGGGGTCCCGCGCGGGGGGGGGGGGACAGGCGATGTGGGGCCCATGGTGCCCCCCCCATCTATGGGTCCCTATGGGCAGTGCTTGGGGTGCCCCAACCAACCCCCCCCCTTTTTTTTTGTCTCTCCCCCCACTTTAGGGGCCCCCCGACCCCAGGTCCTCGTGGTCCAGCCGGGAGCTCCGGAGCCGATGTGAGCGCCCCAGCCCCACATCCCCATCTATGGGCGCAATGGGGACAAGGATCCTATGGGATCTTCCCATCCCCTTCTGTTCCATAGGGACCATACAGGAGCTGGGGCGTCGGGAATGGGCCTCAAGGGGAGAAGGTGAGGAGTGGGGATAGGGATGGGCATGGATATGTGGGGCATGGATATGGGGCTGGGGGGTATCCATACCCCCCATATCCATACCCCCCATATCCATAGCCCCATATCCATAGCCCCATATCCATACCCCCCTATCCATACCCCCCATATCCATACCCCCCATATCCCCATCCATACCCCCCATATCCATACCCCCCATATCCATGCCCCCATATCCATATATCCCCCCATAGCCCCCCATATCCCCCCATATCCATACCCCCCGTATCCATACCCCCCATATCCATAGCCCCCCCCCCATAGCCCCATATCCATACCCCCATATCCCCCCCATATCCATAGCCCCATATCCATACCCCCCATATCCATACCCCCCATATCCATACCCCCCATATCCATAGCCCCATATCCATACCCCCCATATCTGTGCCCCACATATCCATGCCCCATATCCATACCCCCCATATCCATGCCCCCCATATCCATAGCCCCATATCCATACCCCCATATCCATACCCCCCATATCCATGCCTCCCCATATCCATACCCCCATATCCATACCCCCCATATCCATACCCCCCATATCCATACCCCCATATCCATACCCCCCATATCCATGCCCCCCATATCCATACCCCCATATCCATGCCCCCCATATCCATAGCCCCATATCCATACCCCCCATATCCATACCCCCATATCCATACCCCCCATATCCATACCCCCATATCATATCCATACCCCCATATCCATACCCCCCCATACCCCCCATATCCATAGCCCCATATCCATACCCCCCATATCCATTCCCCCATATCCATACCCCCCATATCCATGCCCCCCATATCCATACCCCCATATCCATATATCCATACCCCCATATCCATACCCCCCATATCCATGCCCCCCATATCCATACCCCCATATCCATGCCCCCCATATCCATGCCCCCCATATCCATACCCCCCATATCCATGCCCCCCATATCCATAGCCCCATATCCATACCCCCCCATATCCATACCCCCCATATCCATAGCCCCATATCCATGCCCCACATATCCATACCCCCCATATCCATACCCCCCATATCCATACCCATCCCTATCCATACCCCCCATATCCATACCCATCCCTATCCATACCCCCCATATCCATACCCCCCATATCCATGCCCCCCATATCCATAGCCCCATATCCATAGCCCCATATCCATACCCCCCATATCCATACCCCCCATATCCATACCCCCCATATCCATAGCCCCATATCCATAGCCCCATATCCATAGCCCCATATCCATACCCCCCATATCCATACCCCCCATATCCATACCCCCCATATCCATAGCCCCATATCCATACCCCCCATATCCATACCCCCCATATCCATAGCCCCATATCCATACCCCCCATATCCATACCCCCCATATCCATGCCCCCCATATCCATACCCCCCATATCCATACCCCCCATATCCATACCCCCCATATCCATAGCCCCATATCCATAGCCCCATATCCATACCCCCCATATCCATAGCCCCATATCCATAGCCCCATATCCATAGCCCCATATCCATAGCCCCATATCCATACCCCCCATATCCATACCCCCCATATCCATAGCCCCATATCCATACCCCCCATATCCATGCCCCCCATATCCATAGCCCCATGTCCATATATCCATAGTCCATACCCCCCATATCCATACCCCCCATATCCATACCCCCCATATCCATAGCCCCATATCCATGCCCCACATATCCATGCCCATCCCTATCCCCACTCCTCACCTTCTCCCCTTGAGGCCCCACATTCCCGACGCCCCCCGGCGCTCCCTGTGGTCCCTATGGAACAGAAGGGGATGGGAAGATCCCATAGGATCCCCATGTCCCCCCATTGCGCCCCATAGATGGGGATGTGGGGCTGGGGCGCTCACATCGGCTCCGGAGGCTCCGGCTGGACCACGAGGACCTGGGGGTCCGGGGGGGCCCTAAAGTGGGGGGAGAGACAAAAAGGGGGGGGGGGGGGTTGGTTATGGGGCGCGCCCCCCAAGCACTGCCCCATAGGGACACATAGATGTGGGGGGGGAACTCACCATGGGCCCCACATCTCCTGTCTCCCCCTACTCACCAGCAGGACCCGGCAGCCCCTATGGGGGGGGGGGGGGAAGGGGTCAACTTGGGGGGCAGAGAGGGGTGGAGGGAGGGGTTATGGGGGGGTGCTATGGGGCGATGGGATTGGTTATGGGGCGATGGGATTGGTTATGGGGCGATGGGATTGGTTATGGGGCGATGGGATTGATTGTGGGGTGCGCTGTGGGGCAATGGGATGGGTTATGGGGGGTGCTATGGGGCAATGGGATTGGTTATGTGGGGTGCTATGGGGCGATGGGATTGGTTATGGGGCGATGGGATTGGTTATGGGGCAATGGGTTTGGTTATGGGGCAATGAGATTGGTTATGGGGCGATGGGTTTGGTTATGTGGGGTGCTATGGGGCGATGGGATTGGTTATGGGGCGATGGGATTGGTTATGGGGCGATGGGATTGATTGTGGGGTGCGCTGTGGGGCAATGGGATGGGTTATGGGGGGTGCTATGGGGCAATGGGATTGGTTATGGGGCAATGGGATGGGTTATGGGGCGATGGGATTGGTTATGGGGCAATGGGATTGATTATGGGGCGATGGGTTTGGTTATGTGGGGTGCTATGGGGCGATGGGATTGATTGTGGGGTGCGCTGTGGGGCAATGGGATGGGTTATGGGGGGTGCTATGGGGCAATGGGATTGGTTATGGGGCGATGGGATTGGTTATGGGGCAATGGGATTGGTTATGGGGCACGCTATGGGGCAATGGGGTTGGTTATGGGGCAATGGGATTGGTTATGGGGCAATGGGGTTGGTTATGGGGCACGCTATGGGGCAATGGGGTTGGTTATGGGGCGATGGGGTTGGTTATGGGGCACGCTATGGGGCGATGGGATTGGTTATGGGGCAATGGGGTTGGTTATGGGGAACGCTATGGGGCAATGGGGTTGGTTATGGGGCAATGGGGTTGGTTATGGGGTGCGCTATGGGGCAATGGGGTTGGTTATGGGGCAATGGGATTGGTTATGGGGCAATGGGGTTGGTTATGGGGCACGCTATGGGGCAATGGGGTTGGTTATGGGGCGATGGGGTTGGTTATGGGGCACGCTATGGGGCTATGGGATTGGTTATGGGGCAATGGGGTTGGTTATGGGGCAATGGGGTTGGTTATGGGGCACGCTATGGGGCAATGGGGTTGGTTATGGGGCAATGGGGTTGGTTATGGGGTGCGCTATGGGGCAATGGGATTGGTTATGGGGCACGCTATGGGGCAATGGGATTGGTTATGGGGTGCACTATGGGGCAATGGGGTTGGTTATGGGGTGCACTATGGGGCAATGGGGCACGCTATGGGGCAATGGGATTGGTTATGGGGTGCACTATGGGGCAATGGGGTTGGTTATGGGGCAATGGGGTTGGTTATGGGGTGCGCTTTGGGGCATTGGGTTTGGTTATGGGGCACGCTATGGGGCAATGGGTTTGGTTATGGGGTGCACTATGGGGCAATGGGGTTGGTTATGGGGTGCACTATGGGGCAATGGGGCACGCTATGGGGCAATGGGATTGGTTATGGGGTGCACTATGGGGCAATGGGGTTGGTTATGGGGCAATGGGGTTGGTTATGGGGCAATGGGGTTGGTTATGGGGTGCGCTATGGGGCAATGGGGTTGGTTATGGGGCAATGGGATTGGTTATGGGGTGCGCTATGGGGCAATGGGGTTGGTTATGGGGCAATGGGATTGGTTATGGGGCAATGGGGTTGGTTATGGGGCACGCTATGGGGCAATGGGGTTGGTTATGGGGCGATGGGGTTGGTTATGGGGCACGCTATGGGGCGATGGGATTGGTTATGGGGCAATGGGGTTGGTTATGGGGCAATGGGGTTGGTTATGGGGCACGCTATGGGGCAATGGGGTTGGTTATGGGGCAATGGGGTTGGTTATGGGGTGCGCTATGGGGCAATGGGATTGGTTATGGGGCACGCTATGGGGCAATGGGATTGGTTATGGGGTGCACTATGGGGCAATGGGGTTGGTTATGGGGTGCACTTTGGGGCAATGGGGCACGGTATGGGGCAATGGGATTGGTTATGGGGTGCACTTTGGGGCATTGGGGTTGGTTTTGGGGCAATGGGGTTGGTTATGGGGCAATGGGGTTGGTTATGGGGCACGCTATGGGGCAATGGGGTTGGTTATGGGGCAATGGGATTGGTTATGGGGCAATGGGGTTGGTTATGGGGCAATGGGGTTGGTTATGGGGCAATGGGGTTGGTTATGGGGCACGCTATGGGGCAATGGGTTTGGTTATGGGGCAATGGGGTTGGTTATGGGGCAATGGGGTTGGTTATGGGGCAATGGTGTTGGTTATGGGGCAATGGGGTTGGTTATGGGGCACTCTATGGGGCAATGGGGTTGGTTATGGGGCAATGGGGTTGGTTATGGGGCAATGGGGTTGGTTATGGGGCACGCTATGGGGCAATGGGGTTGGTTATGGGGCGATGGGATTGGTTATGGGGCAATGGGGTTGGTTATGGGGCAATGGGGTTGGTTATGGGGCACGCTATGGGGCAATGGGATTGGTTATGGGGCAATGGGGTTGGTTATGGGGCAATGGGGTTGGTTATGGGGCACGCTATGGGGCAATGGGGTTGGTTATGGGGCACGCTATGGGGCAATGGGATTGGTTATGGGGCAATGGGGTTGGTTATGGGGCACGCTATGGGGCGATGGGGTTGGTTATGGGGCAATGGGGTTGGTTATGGGGCACGCTATGGGGCAATGGGGTTGGTAATGGGGCAATGGGGTTGGTTATGGGGCACGCTATGGGGCAATGGGGTTGGTTATGGGGCACGCTATGGGGCAATGGGATTGGTTATGGGGCAATGGGGTTGGTTATGGGGCAATGGGATTGGTTATGGGGCAATGGGGTTGGTTATGGGGCGATGGGGTTGGTTATGGGGCACGCTATGGGGCAATGGGATTGGTTATGGGGCGATGGGGCCCCACCTGCAGCCCAATGGGGCCTGGGGCTCCATTGAAGCCCCGCGTCCCCTCGTCCCCTTTGGCTCCAAAGTGGCCCTGAGGTCCTCGGGCCCCCGGCTCCCCATCAGCTCCCTATGGGGCAGGAAGGGGTCAGGCCCCCATAGGGCACAATGGGGCTGCCCCATGGGACCCATAGGGAGCCCCGCGCCGTGGGGAGAGGGGGGATGCTCACGGCTGCTCCGGGTTGGCCGACGGCTCCAATGGGTCCAGGAGGGCCCGGGGGTCCCTATGGAGAGAGAGGGGGGCTATGGGGCGGCAGTGACCCATAGAGGGCTATGGGGCAGCAGTGACCCATAGAGGGCTATGGGACAGCAGTGACGCATAGAGGGCTATGGGGCAGAATTGACCCATAGAGGGCTATGGGGCAGGATTGACCCATAGAGGGCTATGGGGCAGGATTGACCCATAGAGGGCTATGGGGCAGCAGTGACCCATAGAGGGCTATGGGGACAGGATTGACCCATAGAGGGCTATGGGGCAGCAGTGACCCATAGAGGGCTATGGGGCAGGATTGACCCATAGAGGGCTATGGGGCAGCAGTGACCCATAGAGGGCTATGGGGCAGGATTGACCCATAGAGGGCTATGGGGCAGCAGTGACCCATGGAGGGCTATGGGGCGGCAGTGACCCATGGAGGGCTATGGGGCGGCAGTGACCCATAGAGGGCTATGGGGCAGGATTGACCCATAGAGGGCTATGGGGCAGCAGTGACCCATAGAGGGCTATGGGGCAGGATTGACCCATAGAGGGCTATGGGGCGGCAGTGACCCATAGAGGGCTATGGGGCAGGATTGACCCATAGAGGGCTATGGGGCAGCAGTGACCCATAGAGGGCTATGGGGCCACTCACGTGCTCTCCTTTGGTGCCTTTGGTCCCCTTGGAGCCGGGATCCCCGACCTCACCCTGTGGTTGGGGGGAGAAGATGCTCAAATCCATGGGGCAGCAATGGGGGGCAATGGGGGGCAATGGGGGTCAATGGGGTCAATGGGGCAATGGGGCGCAATGGGGGCAATGGGGGCAATGGGGGTCAATGGGGTGCAAAGGGGGGCAATGGGGGGCAATGGAGGTCAATGGGGCAATGGGGTAATTGGGGTCAATGGGGGGAAATGGGGGTCAATGGGGACAATGGGGCAATGGGGGCAATGGGGGGAATGGGGGGCAATGGGGCAATGGGGGGCAATGGGGAAATG
>NW_026641578.1:0-763 GCF_028554395.1 Pezoporus wallicus | reverse complement strand
AGCCCCATTTTTGCCTCATAGAACCCCATTATTGCATCATGGACCCCCATTATTGCATCATAGAGCCCCATTATTGTTTCATAGAGCCCCATTATTGCCCCATAGAGCCCCATTATTGCTACATAGAGCCCCATTATTGCCTCATAGAGTGCCATTATTGCATCATAGAGCCCAATTATTACCTCATAGAGCCCCATTATTGCATCACAGAGCCCCATTATTTCCTCATAAAGCCCCATTATTGCATCATAGAGCCCACTTATTACCTCATACAGCCCCATTATTGCGTCATAGACCCCCTTTATTCCGTCATAGAGCCCCATTATTGCATTATAGAGCCCAATTATTGCCTCATAGACTTCATTATAGGTTCATAGAGCGCCATTATATCATCCATAGAGCCCCATTATTGTTTCATAGAGCCCCATTATTCTCATAGTGCCCCATTATTGCCTCATAGAGCACCATTCTTGCATCATAGTGCCCCATTATTGCATCATAGAGCTCCATTATTGCGTCATAGAACCCGTATTATTGCCTCATAGAGCCCCATTATTGCCTCATAGAACCCCCTTATAACCTCATAGAGCCCCATTATTGCATCACAGAGCCCCATTATTGCCTCATAGAGCCCCGTTATTGCATCATAGAGCCCAATTATTACCTCATAGAGCCCCATTATTGCATCATAGAGCCCCATTATTTTTTCAGAGCCCTATTATTGCCTCATAGAGCCTCATTATTGCCTCAGAGTGCCCCATTA
>NW_026641577.1:0-742 GCF_028554395.1 Pezoporus wallicus | reverse complement strand
GCCACCTCCTTTTCTTCTTTACCCTCATTAAAGTTGTGCTGCATCCAAGCCTGGGCCTCCGAGTCCTCCTTCCTTCTGTGGGAAATCCTCAAGTCTGCTTCCCCTTGGAGGTGACAAAGACATCCTTGGCTACTCCACTGGCCGTGGCCATCAGTGAGAGCTGGTTCCGAAGGGTGGCAGGAATTGGCATGAGGAAACAATACTGCTCAGGAACAGCACACATCTTCTCTGCTCTTCTCCCTGACTTCTTCTCCCCTACATCGCCCAGCACACCACCCTTACATGCCCAGGACACATGGGCACAGGCAGATGAGATCCTGCCTCATACAGGCCTTCAGTACCTGAGAGGGGCCAGCTCTTTCCAGGTATGCAGGGCTGAGGTAACCCATCACTAAGGAAAATGACAGTGGTAACATCAGAGTCCCCCAAGTCAGGTGACACACATGGGGAGCTGATAAAAATCCCCATAAATCATGAATAAATTTTGCTCCGCTTACTCGTACACATTTCTATGGGTCCGAAAGGTTGCACCCAGGAATACTGAAGGATGTGCCAGTGCAGCTTGCCAAGCCAGTCTCCACCATTACTCACCAGTCCTGGTTCCTGAAGGGCAGGTGCTGTTTGACCAACCTGATCTCTTTCTATGACAAAGTGACCAACCTGATTGATGACGGAAGGGCTGAGGACACTGTCCAGTGTTGTTTCATGTTTTCACCGAGGATCTGGATGAGGGGATGGAGGG
>NW_026641576.1:0-753 GCF_028554395.1 Pezoporus wallicus | reverse complement strand
CATGATGCGCGGATTGACTCCACAACTCGTTAAAAGTTGTAAAGTAGGTATGCTTTTTATTCAGCGCTGAGACGCACGGGGATAATTCCTCAAAGTCATGCGTACCTCAGTGTTGTTTCCCTGTACATTTATTCTCTAAAGTTATATATATTCACAAGGTTGCACAATACGCCTATACATATTCATGTCCTATCCCCGCTTCGTATTATAATGAGCCAGAAGGTCCTCTGCGCCTGCGCAGTGCCCCCTCTGGTCATGGGCAGGGGTCTCAAGATGAAGTAAATGAGTCTTCCTCCTCTGGGTAGGGGTCTTCAAGATGAAGTAAATGAGTCTTCCTCTTCTTGCACTTTTCACCTTTTTAGTCTTTATGTGTGGCCTTAGAGTTTGGTCAGTGTCCCAGCCGTAAATCCTCTACTTCTCCCCTTTATCAGTAGAGTTTGATCAGTGTCCCAGCCGTAAATCCTCTGCTTCTCCCCTTTATCAGTAGATACAGGCGTCTGCTTATTAACAGGACCAGAAGTCTCTGTTCTGCTTAGCAGGCATTTACAACAGATAGTCCTTTTGTTTAAACAAATTCCTCTAACCCCCTTGTACAACCCCCCTGTACAACTCCCTTGTACAATGGTCAACCCTCTGTATCAGTCAGACCCTGCAGGAAGCCATAGAGACCCCCTAGAGAGACCCATAGAGACCAAACAGAGAGACCCATAGAGACCATATAGATCCACAGCCCACAGAGACTCATAGAGACCC
>NW_026641575.1:0-760 GCF_028554395.1 Pezoporus wallicus | reverse complement strand
TTTCAGTGCTCCCAGTGCTTCCCAGTGCCCCCCAGTGCTCCCAGTGCCCCCCAGTGCTCCCCAGTGCACCCAGTGGTTCCACTGCTCCCAGTGCATTCCAGTGCCCCCCAGTGCTCTCCAGTGCCCCCATCATTCCAGTGCTCCCAGTGCTTCCCAGTGCCCCCCAGTACTCCCAGTGCTCCCCAGTGCCCCCCAGTGCATTCCAGTGCCCCCCATCATTCCAGTGCTCCCAGTGCTTCCCAGTGCCCCCCAGTGCTCCCCAGTGTACCCAGTGCCCCCACTGCTCCCACTGCTCCCAGTGCATTCCAGTGCCCCCCAGTGCTTCCCAGTGCCCCCCAGTGCTCTCCAGTGCCCCCATCATTCCAGTGCTCCCAGTGCTTCCCGGTGCCCCCCAGTACTCCCAGTGCCCCCCAGTGCATTCCAGTGCCCCCCAGTGCTCTCCAGTGCCCCCCATCATTCCAGTGCTCCCAGTGCTTCCCAGTGCCCCCCAGTGCTCCCCAGTGCACCCAGTGCCCCCACTGCTCCCAGTGCATTCCAGTGCCCCCCAGTGCCCCCCATCATTCCAGTGCTCCCAGTGCTTCCCAGTGCCCCCCAGTACTCCCAGTGCCCCCCAGTGCTCCCCAGTGCAGCCAGTGCCCCCAGTGCTCCCACTGCTCCCAGTGCATCCCATTGCCCCGCAGTGCCCCCCAGTGCTCCCCAGTGCCCCCTGTCATTCCAGTGCTCTCAGTGCTAACCAGTGGACCCCAGTGCCACCAGTGCC
>NW_026641574.1:0-7447 GCF_028554395.1 Pezoporus wallicus | reverse complement strand
GAGGGACCTTCACACACTTGTGAGGTGGGCTGATGCCAACCTCATGAAGTTTAACCATGACAAGTGCAAGGTCCTACACCTGGGTTGGAGCAATCCCAGGCACAGCTACAGGTTGACAGACAAGGGATTCAGAGCAGCCCTGTGGAGAAGGACTTGGGGGTGTTGGTCGATGAGAAAATGGACATGAGCTGGCTTCAGTGTGTGCTCGCAGCCCAGAAAGCCAGCTGTATCCTGGGTTGCATCAAAAGGAGCATGACCAGCAGGTCGCAGGAGGTGATCCTGCCCCTCTACTCTGCTCTTGTGAGACCTCACCTGGAGTATTGTGTGCAGTTCTGGTGTCCTCAACATAAAAAGGATATGGAGCAGTTGGAACAAGCCCAGAGGAGGGGACTCCTGTATGAAGACGGGCTGAGAAAGTTGGGGCTGTTCAGCCTTCCAGTATCTGAAGGGGGCTTATAAGGATGCTGGGGAGGGACTCTTCATTAGGTACTGTAGTGATAAGGCAAGGGGTAATGGGTTAAAACTTAAACAGGGGAAGTTTAGATTGGATATAAGGAAGAAATTCTTTCCTGTGAGGGTGGTGAGGCCCTGGAATGGGTTGCCCAGGGAGGTTCTGAATTCTCCATCCCTGGCAGTGTTCAAGGCCAGGTTGGACAGAGCCTTGGGTGGCATGGTTTAGTGTGAGGTGTCCCTGGCCATGGCAGGGGGGTTGGAACTAGATGATCTTAAGGTCCTTTCCAACCCTAACTATTCTATGATTCTATAATATATCTTTGACCAATAATAGGAAAAGAAAAAAAGAGGATCTTTCTTTTCAAGATTTTGGGGGAGAAAGTTTATGTACATATATATATGCACATATATTTAATTCTCATAAATTTATTAAAATCCACTAGTGAAATATGCAGTTTTCTCATGTTCTTCATATTTTGTTTTTAATAAAAGACAAATAATGAAGCGAAATTTATCTAACCAACACTACTCTGGTTTTATGTAGCTATCCGTGTTTCTGCTCCTACATTCCAATTCCTCAGAGTTAAAGGGACCCCTCAGTACAACCTTATAGACTAGTTCAAGATCTAATAGTTTAGGACAGAATTTGTGATAGTTTTCTTTGACTTGTGTTATCCTTAACCATCACCGTACATATCAGGTCACTGGGTAGTATATAACAGTACAGTAAGTGATATATTCAACCAGAAAGACGCCTTTAAAAACCCAGACCCTCTTCATCAAAACAAAACCCAATGATAACTACAAACCTAATTGTTACATGATTTATCAATAAAATAATCAGTCATCAAGCAGATGGAGATATAATATTAGATTCCATAATGGGAGCAAAACACTTTTCAGCAAGAATACTTTCTGGCTGTTTACTTCTTGAATGCAATGCTTTCAAATTACAAGTCAGGGGGGAGGGGGGAGGAGGAGAGAATCAAGGAGCAAGGTGCATCATTTTCATTGTTCTGCTCTCTGCAGAAGTTGCTTTTATTTAATTTTCTGTTTTAACAGAAAACGGATATTTCTTCTATAGATGAGCACTGTTGAACAGCCCTGTGTCCTTAGTTCATCTTTCAAAATCTGAACACTTTGAACTCGAGTTCTCACACAGGCCTACTGTCATCTTGTCAGAATATCCATTTATATTTCCTGACATAAAGCTAAATAATTCTTCTTAGTGATAATTCAAAATGCTTTATTTTCCACATTAAATGAGTCATCTGTTAACACTTGAAATCAGTATCTTGAATCCTTTTACCATTTTGAATTTGCCAGCAGTTTTCTTTATTATCTAGCAGAGGTATGTAAAACTCCTCCTTCAATTTCTTAAACCTCTAGTTGAAAACTTTGATAAGGCTTACTTACATTTCTGTCATTAGTGGTCAGCATTGCAATGGGAAGCCAGGATTTTGTGCTGAGCTCCAACAGTCTTCCAGATGTCAGCAGATGCTGAAGTTGCATGTTTCTAAAAAAGCTCTGGAAACCAGCCTACCTATTGTGTCCAACTGTTCGCACTTATGTTTAGAGTGGAATTCAGGACAATTAAAACTGGACATTAACGATTCATAAATAAAGACAGACAAGGAAAGTGATTATAATAATCACAGTGTTATAAACAGGGGGCATGAAACTTAAAGAACTTTTGGTCTGAGATTTAAATTGTACCTAACAAGTGTCAAGTCTCACTGTGAAGTCACGCATGTACAAAGCCTGGGCTGTTTGGATAGTGACAATGAAGGGCATGCTGACAGGTTTCTGTCTGCAATTTGATTATTACAAGATGTCCTTCGTGCATGTCATATAAAGCAGTTAGACTGAAAGGGAGACGGGAAAGCAGTTTTTGTTTTAATTGACAATTTTTGCAGATATTATACTTCTGACTATAAATGAACTGATTCTAATCTTATTCTGTGACCATGATATAATAATAGAAATTATCTCTATTATGCATCTATAGTGACTTCATTATGCAAATGAATAAAGTTTGTTTGCACCTCTGCTTTTAGATACAATTTTGGACTTGAGCAGAGGATATGTGTTGGAGTCTTATCAGTTCATGAGTTTTTCTTCCTCTGCTACATACACACACTCAAACACGTGAGTAGTATCTCTCCTCAGAGTACAGAGAGAACATATGCACTATATCTGCTTGAAGCTTCAAAACAAAGCAAGCTCAAATCAGAAAAGATCATACCTAAATTTGTGTTCTTAACTGTACGTCGGATACAATAACATGCAAATATTCTTATTTCTTGATCAAAGTAAAAACTGCTAAGTATGAAAATCCCTGAAGTGATTCTTCACCTTAATCTGTTTTCAATAAACTTTGAAAAAAGCTTTATTGGGTAAATGAAGCTTAGAATTTTGCTATGAGAGATGGAACAAAATCATATATTTTCATGTATTAGGAGCTTCCCAGAAGTTTTATTAATTGAGCTGTATGAAGTTAAAGGGATTATTTCTCAGTAGTGATGACCATTTAAATTAACCAGACTTTGGCTGTCTTTTGGAGTGACTGATCCCAATTACTTCTGCTTTTTAGCTTCTAATGTAATGACAATAGTTTTTCCATACCAGCAGTAGAATGGTAGTCCAGTGACCCTTTATAAAAGAGTGTGGGCTTAGGTTACTGCAACTCCTTACTTTCAGCTATGACAGCGCTGTTACCCTGGGGAGAGGTGGATCTTATTAATTCTTATGAGGTGGAGAAAATACACCTTTTGAAAGCTGCTGGTGAGGAAAGGAAAACATGGGAATGGCCAAGTATGGAGAAAAATTCTAAATGCGTGTTTATGGACTGGGATTTCAAGGACCACTGAAGCCAATATGAACTTTTCTATGTAATTCTGGTTTAACACATGAAAGACAGATGAAACAGTTACCTCCCTTCCTTTTAGAGATTTTTATGGAACAATATTTAAGAATACACTTCAGTTTTGTCCTTTCTCAGGACTTTCAGGTTCAATGTAATGGAAGGTAGGAGTTCCACAGCTAAATATAAATATCAAGCTTTAGAGAAGAAAGCTTAATATTAAGGTCTCAGTAAATCACTGTTAAATGATATCATCAGTTAAACTGTTCACTAAATATTTTTGAAAGTGTGTTTAAAAAGCAAACTATATCCCACTAGCTATAAAATCTGTAGCATCCTACTGTGTTATAGCTTCTGCTAATGGATGTCGTAGTATAAAACTACTAGTGCAAAAAGCAATAGCTTTGAGGGCAGTCAGCCTGAAAGTAGTTCACAAAAAGCTGGCAGAGTGGCAATACTCTCAGCAAGATGAAGAATAGAAAACCACAAGCATTAAGTGCATTCTTTCTACTTCCTCTCTGCAAGAGTTCTGGATTTATGACAGATCTCATTAAAAAAAAAGGAAAAGAAAGGCAATTTCCCCTCAGAATACTGGTGTTGCCCACTAACACTGAAACTAACATCTGTCAAAATGTATAGGCACTGGCAATCTAACTTTTATTTTCTCTTAATTTCTTTGTTGATGCTGAAAAACAGGATGAATCAAGCATGCAATGCAAATCTCATTCTTGATATTATTTGTAAGTTATATTCATCATTCACTATAGTGAGGCAATGGAGCATGATTTGCTAGATGTTTGGACAAAATGATGGATGGCCAGATTGCTAGAAAGTAGTTTTGTTTTGTTTTGTTTTGCTTACAGATTTAGCTAACAAAACAGAAAACAAAAGACATACTTGAGTTATTTGCTTTGGACTGATCTTGTTAAGAGTTTAATTTTGCACTGTTCAAGTGAACAGAATCCCAGACAATTACATTGGTGGGTTTAAGATCAAGTTCTAGTAACATCAACATTTTTAACTTGATCATATGTGCCTTTGGCTGGCAAAGTTATTTGATGCATAAAGGTTGAGCTAAAAAAAAGCCCAAACAGCGAAAAAGCTCCCTTGTTATCTTATAGTATCATTAAAATACAGTTAATTTTGTTTAATAGACCACAAATTATGTCTCATTATCTCTAGTTTACAGCTGAGGGAATAAAAGGTGCAGAACCCAACAGATCAATGATACTAGGGGGAAATAGAAGTTTGGTCTTCTGTGGCCAGATTATCTGTTGATTTGATAAATATTTGATTTTATATAAATGCATTTTAGAAAATCTCTTGGGTTTATAATGATGTGTTCCATAAAAGTAGTTTTGGTGTGTCACAGTCTCTGAGAAGGATTTAGAAGTCTGATTTTAGTATGGGCAGTTGGCAGGTCCTAGTTGTGCTCTGTAATTATGATCTTTGCAGACTATTCTAACGCCGTATATTGAAAATAAGGTAATGCTTAATTTATTTGTGAGATGAAAACATTTTCTTAGTGCAACAAGCCAGGAAGCAGTTTACCCCTTGCTGTAAACAAGGTGCTATAAGAAATGATTTCTCAGGCAAGAGATCAAACACAGTGGTGCCCTAAGTATATTACAGATCATTGCTCTGGCAGACCAAGGTTACTGTATATAAACATCCCTGCCTAAAATGAGATTTGTTCCTGTCTTACAAAAAGTGTTTTATTTACTGCTGGAACAGTTTGTTACTGGAAAAATGCATGTCTAGGGCCAGGTCATTAATCTAAAGAGACAGCTTTCTTACAGTACAAAGATATGGCACTGTTTATTAGGGATAAAAAAGGGGCAGAAAACTCTGTTGAATGTTCCAATTGAGTCTGTTCCTGGGCACACTTGTGCTGTTTATACCGCTTTGGCACTGCCAGCAGCCATAAAGACCATACTCCAACCAGCTCTTGTGTAGTTCTGACTGTATTCCTTAGTGCCTCCTTGATGAGTGGAAATAAAAAGCTAAAGGACAAAATTTAGGAACCTTTTTCAGTCATGTAGCTCATACTGTGTCATTCATGCTCCAGACTTCCTTACCTACAGCAACCTGAGTCTGCTCACTTGTCCTGCAAGACATACCTGTGGGCTGTTACCAGGTGAGGAAGATATTAAGAAGAAGGAAGGATTCTTTTCTGCATGTGGAAGGAATACACTGGGATCTACAGATGTCAAAAGAGTTATATCAGACCAGAGCCATATTTCTATGAAGAAAAATTACCAACTGGATCAACAGGTCCATAACAGACTGAATACCAGTAGTATAAGAAACAGATGGATATATAAAATCAGTTTGGGAAATAAGAAGGAAAATAAGAGGGAATGTCTCCCCTAAGTATTCATTGTGCAGAAGGTCTTCGACTAAGTGCCTATCATGTATGTTTATACTCTCAAGAGTAGAAAAAAGGAAAATGGAAATGTCAGAATGTTAAGATGTGGGAAAATGATCCTAGAATCCTAGGATGGCTTGGGTTGGAAAAGACCTTAAAGATCATTCTGTTCCACCACACTGCAGGGAGACCTTCCACTAGAACGGGTTGCCCCATCCAGCCTGGGATGGGTCATCCACCTCTCTAGGCAACCTGTTTTAGTGCCTCACCACCCTCACAGTGAAGACTTTCTTCCTAATAATCTAAAGGTACCCTCTTTTTCCAGTTTAAAGCCATTCCCCCTTGTCTTATCTCTACACACCCTCGTAAAAAGTCCCTTTTCATCAGATTTCTTGTAGGCCCCCTTTAGGTATTGGAAGACTGCTATAAGGTGTTGACAGAGCCTTCTCCAGATTGAACAAGCCCAACTCTCTCAGCCTGACCTCATAGGAGAGGTACTCCAGCCTTCTGATCATCTTCATGGCCTCCTCTAGACTCACTAGATCAGGTCCATGTGTTCTTATGTTGGGGGCCCCAGAGCTGAATGCAGTACTCCAGGTGGGATCTCGGGGTAGAGAAGGGGGACAATCACCTCCCTGGACCTGCTGGTCATGACTCTTTTGATACAGCCCAGGATACAGTTGTACAATCCTCCTTTTGTTTCTCCAAACCAATTAACAACACAACTAAGACTTGTTCACTCCCAAGGGCTGACCAAAGAGTCTTTTACAGTATTGTCACCAGTGTTCAGTGAGGAGAACATATGGAGAACTGATAAGTTTGTTTTGGCATCACTTTATCTTGAGACAATTGAAAAAGGCATTCCAAGGCAGAGTTTGACACAGCCCTTAAACACTGACTACTTAGAGGAGACAAGGAAGGATACAGTCTCAAGTTTCAGTCTAGCACCCTTAGTCCCACTTAAGTTTTTTTGCATAGGTTCATGGCAGTGACAAAGCCACTGACATGAGTCTTGAGATGAAGGATGTTATCCACCTTTAAGGAGCCTGACCATAAAGAATTTGACATGTGGAAAATTTGGGCTAGTGGCCATGAAACAGAGGATTTCTTGCAAATGGAGGAGGGATGGATGAAACAATATAGCAAGCAAATGCAGCAACTAATCCAGCTTGCTTAAATACTTGCGCTAGGAGAACAAGAAGAAAGGAAGACTTGTCAACACCATAAATTCTATGAAGCAGGAGTTCAGCTATCAACATTAGTAGAAAGTCCAAAATTTCTTGGCCACAGGTAACTTTTCATATACCAGAGCTTTTCCACAGACAAGCCAAGCAAGGTGGTTGTTTCTGCAGCTACAGATCAAGGGAACTGGCTGGTCATGGGAGTCATCAGCTCAGCAAGACCATTAGCAACCATAAGGATGAGGAAAATTATGGCCTTAATTTTTTGTACATTGTATTTAATGTGCTAAATGGAACACTTAATTTCTCAGGTGCCTTCAGGACCAAGACTGAAATTGCCCTGTCTGCTTTCTCTATATTCATTCTCATAATATATCTTATCCTGAAGACTACTGAACACATTTATCTGAATGGACTGTAAAAAGTTTTAGAAGGGTATAGCAAGAATGAACAGTGTGAAACTTGACAACCTACCATAGCCTTGCACTTGAACTGATATTGCCCAATAAAGCTTGCCTTTCCTGATATATTTGCATTGCACTTAATGTATGCATTAAGTATGTATGTATACAGAAGAATTTT
>NW_026641573.1:0-748 GCF_028554395.1 Pezoporus wallicus | reverse complement strand
TCCCTGTCTATGGGGCTCTATGGGGCTCTATGGGGCTCTATGGGGGGTCTGTGGGGGGGATTTGGGGGTTCTATGGGGCTCTATGGGGGTCTATGGGGCTCTATGGGGGGTCTGTGGGGCTCTATGGGGGGGATTTGGGGGTTCTATGGGGCTCTCTAGGGTGTCTATGGGGCTCTGTGGGGGTCTATGGGGGTCTATGGGTGTCTATGGGGGGTCTGTGGGGTTCTATGGGGGGTCTATGGGTGTCTGGGGGGTCTATGGGGGTCTATGGGGTCTATGGGTGTCTATGGGGCTCTATGGGGGGTCTATGGGTGTCTATGGGGCTCTATGGGGGGTCTATGGGTGTCTATGGGGTTCTATGGGGGGTCTATGGGTGTCTATGGGGGGTCTATGGGTGTCTATGGGGTGTCTAGGGGTGTCTATGGGGGGTCTATGGGTGTCTATGGGGCTCTATGGGGGCTCTGTGGGTGTCTATGGGGGGGTCTATGGGTGTCTATGGGGCTCTATGGGGTTCTATGGGGGGTCTATGGGTGTCTGTGGGGTTCTATGGGGGGTCTGTGGGTGTCTATGGGGCTATATAGGGTGTCTATGGGGTTCTATGGGGGGGTCTGTGGGTGTCTATGAGGGCTCTATGGGGTTTTATGGCGGCTCTATGGGTGTCTATGGGGCTCCGTGGGGTTCTATGGGGGGGTCTGTTTGTGTCTATGGGGCTCTATGGGGGGGTTTGGGGGCTCTATGGGGGGTCTAT
>NW_026641572.1:0-760 GCF_028554395.1 Pezoporus wallicus | reverse complement strand
CTGGTCATTCTGCCATGGGAGCAGATGCCACTGTTCATTCTGTGCTGACTGTGTTGCTGCGCAGCAGAGAGCAGGCTCTGGACTGATTCCATTCAAATTCTTTTCCTGTATGAAAGTGAGCAGTGAAAGCAACGGTGGAGGCACCAATGTAAAGGGGATTGTGTGCTGAACAGGTCCAGCACCAGCTTTCAATCCTGGCTCTTCTGCTGTGGGAGCAGAGGCCAAACGTTCGTGCTGTACTCACTGTGCTGCTGGGCACCTGAGAAAGACCACCTGAGAATTTGGATTCAAATGGACTTTTAGGTATGAAACCGAGGAGAGACTGCAATGATGGTGACCCCGTTGCAAAGCTGCTTGTGTGCTGAAGGGACACAGCCCTAGCTTTCCCTGCTGGTCCTTCTGCCGTGTGAGCAGATGCCACTGTTCATTCTGTGCTGTGTTGCTGCCAGCAGGGAGCAGGCTCTGGACTGATTCTATTCACATGCTTTTCCTGTATGAGTGTTAGCAGTGAAAGCAACGATGGAGGCACCAATGTAAAGGGGATTGTGTGCTGAACAGGTCCAGCACCAGCTTTCAATCCTGGCTCTTCTGCTGTGGGAGCAGAGGCCAAACGTTCGTGCTGTACTCACTGTGCTGCTGGGCAGCTGAGAGAGACCACCTGAGAATTTGGATTCAAATGGACTTTTAGGTATGAAACCGAGGAGAGACTGCAATGATGGTGACCCCGTTGCAAAGCTGCTTGTGTGCTGAGGAAGCCCAG
>NW_026641570.1:0-748 GCF_028554395.1 Pezoporus wallicus | reverse complement strand
AAGAGCCGGGAGGGAAAGCATGTTCTGGGAATCTTCAGCACACAGTCAGCTTTGCAACGGTGTCACCATCATTGCTGTCGCTCCTCGCTTTCATACCTAAAGGTCCATTTGAATCTGCATCTTCTGCACACTCAGCGACCCAGTACGTCCATCATTGCTGTCGCTCCTCACTTTCATACCGAGAAGTTCATTTGAATCCAACTTCTCCGCTCGTTGCTCTTGGCTGCCCAGCAGCACAGTCAGTAGAGCATGAATGTCTGGCCTCTGCTCCCAGAGCCGAAGAGCCAGGAGGGAAAGCATGTGCTGGGCATCTTCAGCACAGTCAGCTTTGCAACGGTGTCACCATTATTGCTGTCGCTCCTCGGTTTCATACACAAAGTCCATTTGAATGCAACCTGTCTCCCAAAGCTTGCTCTCGGCTGCCCAGCAGCTCAGTGATTAGTGCACGAACGTCTGGCCTCTGCTCCCAGCGTCGAAGAGCCAGGAGGGAAAGCATGTGCTGGGCATCTTCAGCACACAGTCAGCTTTGCAACGGTGTCACCATCATTGCTGTCGCTCCTCGCTTTCATACCTAAAGGTCCATTTGAATGCACCCTCTTCGGAGCTTGCTCTCGGCTGCCCAGCAGCACAGTGAGTAGAGCACGAACGGTTGCCGTCTGCTCCCACAGTCGAAGAGCCAGGAGGGAAAGCATGTGCTGGGCATCTTCAGCACACAGTTGGCTTTGCAACGGTGTCACCATCATTGCTT
>NW_026641569.1:0-752 GCF_028554395.1 Pezoporus wallicus | reverse complement strand
GCACAGCAGAAATCACCACCGCTACTATCAACTACAACAATGATAAGGGAAAATAACAAGGGAAGAGAATACGATACCACCGGCCAAGAAAACGAGTTCCACCCGGAAGCCCGTGTCCTTCCGGGTAACTCCCAGTTACCCCTCACCCCGGCCATGACGTGCTGTGGTATGGAATACCTCCCCGGCTAGCCCGGGTCAGGCGCCCCGTCTCTGCTTCCTCACAGCTTCCCCTCCTCCCTGGCAGAGCATGAGCCTCACAAAGTCCTTGGTCAGGGTAAACATCACTTAGCAACAACCGAAAACATCGGCTTCACCAACACTGTTCTCAGGCTGGAAGTCAAAACACAGCACTGCACCAGCTACCACAAAGGAAAAAACATGACTGCTACTGCTGAACCCAGGACAGTGTTCCATCACTTTCCCAGGGATGGAGGTGAGGCTGACCGGTCTATAGTTACTCGGGTCCTCCTTCTTGCCCATTTTGAAGAGTGGAGTGACATTTGCTTTCCCCCAGTCCTCAGGCGCCTCTCCCGTTTCCCAAGACTTGGTAAAGATGATGGAGAGTGGTCTAGCAATGACTTCCACCAGTTCCCTCAGCATCCACGGGTGCATCCCATCTGGACCCATGGATTTATGGATGCCCAGATTGCTCAACTGGTCTCTTACCCATTCCTCATCGACTAAGGCAAACCGCTCCGTTGACCTGACTTCATCTAAGGTCCCAGAGGTAAAGGACTCTTCAGGACTGCCTC
>NW_026641568.1:0-7463 GCF_028554395.1 Pezoporus wallicus | reverse complement strand
CCATGGGGGAGCACCCATGGGTGGTAACAGCCCATTGAACCCACCCTGGAGCACCCATGGGTGGTAACAGCCCATTGAACCCACCCTGGAGCACCCATGGGTGGTAACAGCCCATTGAACCCACCCTGGAGCACCCATGGGTGGTAACAGCCCATTGAACCCACCCTGGAGCACCCATGGGTGGTAGCACCCATGGGTGGTAACAGCCCATTGAACCCACCCTGGAGCACCCATGGGTGGTAACAGCCCATTGAACCCACCCTGGAGCACCCATGGGTGGTAACAGCCCATTGAACCCACCCTGGAGCACCCATGGGTGGTAACAGCCCATTGAACCCACCCTGGAGCACCCATGGGTGGTAACAGCCCATTGAACCCACCCTGGAGCACCCATGGGTGGTAACAGCCCATTGAACCCACCCTGGAGCACCCATGGGTGGTAACAGCCCATTGAACCCACCCTGGAGCACCCATGGGTGGTAACAGCCCATTGAACCCACCCTGGAGCACCCATGGGTGGTAACAGCCCATTGAACCCACCCTGGAGCACCCATGGGTGGTAACAGCCCATTGAACCCACCCTGGAGCACCCATGGGTGGTAACAGCCCATTGAACCCACCCTGGAGCACCCATGGGTGGTAACAGCCCATTGAACCCACCCTGGAGCACCCATGGGTGGTAACAGCCCATTGAACCCACCCTGGAGCACCCATGGGTGGTAACAGCCCATTGAACCCACCCTGGAGCACCCATGGGTGGTAACAGCCCATTGAACCCACCCTGGAGCACCCATGGGTGGTAACAGCCCATTGAACCCACCCTGGAGCACCCATGGGTGGTAACAGCCCATTGAACAACCACCCTGGAGCACCCATGGGTGGGGTAACAGCCCATTGAACCCACCCTGGAGCAACCATGGGTGGTAACAGCCCATTGAACCCACCCTGGACAGCCCATCGCCCCAACCCCCTACCCTGGCACCCATGGGTGGTAACAGCCCATTGACACCCAACCCTGGAGCACCCATGGGTGGTAACAGCCCATTGAACCCACCCTGGAGCACCCATGGGTGGTAACAGCCCATTGAACCCACCCTGGAGCACCCATGGGTGGTAACAGCCCATTGAACCCACCCTGGAGCACCCATGGGTGGTAACAGCCCATTGAACCCACCCTGGAGCACCCATGGGTGGTAACAGCCCATTGAACCCACCCTGGAGCACCCATGGGTGGTAACAGCCCGTCACCCCAACCTGAACCCTGTAGCACCCATGGGTGACGGGTGAGCACCCCACGGTGGCGCCGACACCCCCACCCCCGATCCCGGAGCACCCATGGGTGGTAACAGGGCGTCGCCTGCAAGTCAGCCCTATAGCACCCATGGGTGGTAACAGCCCATTGAACCCACCCTGGAGCACCCATGGGCGGTAACAGCCCATTGAACCCCCCCTGGAGCACCCATGGGTGGTAACAGCCCATTGAACCCCATTGAACCCACCCTGGAGCACCCATGGGTGGTAACAGCCCATAGAACCCACCCTGGAGCACCCATGGGTGACGGGTGAGCACCCACAGCGGCGCCGACACCCCCACCCCGGACCCCACAGCACCCATGGGTGGTAACAGCCCGTCGCCCTCACCTCAACCCTATAGCACCCATGGGTGGTAACAGCCCGTCGCCTGCAAGTCAGCCCTATAGCACCCATGGGTGGTAACAGCCTGTCGCCCACAACTCAACCCTATAGCACCCATGGGTGGTAACAGCCCATTGAACCCACCCTGGAGCACCCATGGGTGGTAACAGCCTGTCGCCCGCAACTCAACCTTATAGCACCCATGGGTGACGGGTGTGCACCCACAGCGGCGCCGACACCCCCACCCCCGATCCCGGAGCACCCATGGGTGGTAACAGCCTGTCGCCTGCAAGTCAGCCCTATAGCACCCATGGGTGGTAACAGCCCATTGAACCCACCCTGGAGCACCCATGGGTGGTAACAGCCCGTTGAGCACCCATGGGTGGTAACAGCCCATCGCCTGCACCCACCCTGGAGCACCCATGGGTGGTAACAGGTAACAGCACCCATGGGTGGTGCACCCATCACCTACCCATGGGTGGTAACAGACAACTCAACCCTATAGCACCCATGGGTGGTAACAGCCCATCGCCCCAACCTGAACCCTGCACCCATGGGTGGTAACAGCCCGTACAACTCAACCCTAGCACCCATGGGTGGTAACAGCCCATAACAGCCCGCACCCATGGGTGGTAACAGCCCCACCCCAACCTGAACCCTATAGCACCCATGGGTGTTCAGAGCCGCACTCATGGGTCCCCACCCCCACCTGAACCCTATAGCACCCATGGGTGGTAACAGCCCGTCACCCCCACCCCGACCCCAGAGCACCCATGGGTGGTAACAGCCCATCGCTCCCACCTGAACCCCATAGCACCCATGGGTGTTCAGACCCCATCATCCCCACCCCAACCCCAGAGCACCCATGGGTGGTAACACCCCGTTGCCCCCACCTGAACCATGTAGCACCCGTGGGGGCTGTCGGCCCCGTCACCCCACCTGAACCCTATAGCACCCATGGGGGCTAGGACCCCCTCACCTCTAGCCCCCATGGCTGCTATGCCCCCATCACCCCCTTCACCCTATAGCACCCATATTCCCCTCAGATTTTATAGCACCCATGACCCCATCACCCCCCCCACCCTATAGCACCCATTCCCCCCCCACCCTATAGCCCCCATGGCTGTTATGCCCCCGTCACCCTCCCCTCCCTATAGCACCCATGGCTGTTATCCCCCGTCACCCCCCACCCTATAGCACCCATCCCCACCCTCCCACCCTATAGCACCCATTCCCCTCCCCCCGACTCTTATCTCACCCATCCTCGCCCCATAGCACCCATGGGTGCCCTAACCCCGCCCCATATGCAGGCAGCGCTCCAGCTTCCTGCCCAGCTACATCATCGACGTGCGGGAGCTGGACGAGAAGCTCCTCAACATCATCGACCTCCAGTTCCTCCATGGCTACTACGAGCCCACCCTCCTCATCCTCTACGAGCCCAACCAGACCTGGCCTGGGTGCGTTGGGTGCTGGGGGCACCCTAAGGACCCCCCCCGCTCTGGTATCCCTGTGGCGGTGATGCTGATGTGGTACCCGTTGCTATGGGGGTGGTGGTGATGTGGTACCCGTTGCTATGGGGGTGGTGGTGATGTGGTACCCGTTGCTATGGGGGTGATGGTGATGTGGTACCCGTTGCTATGGGGGTGGTGGTGATGTGGGGGTGGTGGTGATGTGGTACCCGTTGCTATGGGGGTGGTGGTGATGTGGTACCCGTTGCTATGGGGGTGGTGGTGATGTGGTACCCGTTGCTATGGGGGTGGTGGTGATGTGGTCCCCGTTGCTATGGGGGTGATGGTGTTGTGGTACCCGTTGCTATGGGGGTGATGGTGCCGTGGTACCCGTTGCTATGGGGGTGGTGGTGATGTAGTACCCGTTGCTATGGGTTGCTATGGGGGTGGTGGTGATGTGGTACCCGTTGCTATGGGGGTGATGCTGATGTGGTACCCGTTGCTATGGGGGTGATGGTGATGTGGTCCCTGTTGCTATGGGGGTGGTGGTGATGTGGTACCCGTTGCTATGGGGGTGGTGGTGATGTGGTACCCGTTGCTATGGCGGTGATGGTGATGTGGTACCCGTTGCTATGGTGTTGCTATGGGGGTGATGGTGATGTGGTACCCGTTGCTATGGGGGTGATGGCGCCGTGGTCCCCATTGCTATGGTGTTGCTATGGGGGTGATGGTGCTGTGGTCCCCGTTGCTATGGGGGTGATGGTGCTGTGGTACCTGTTGCTATGGGGGTGATGGTGCTGTGGTACCCGTTGCTATGGTGTTGCTATGGGGGTGATGGTGCTGTAGTCCCCATTGCTATGGTGTTGCTATGGGGGTGATGGTGCTGTGGTCCCCGTTGCTATGGGGGTGATGGTGCTGTGGTACCTGTTGCTATGGGGTGATGGTGCCGTGGTCCCCGTTGCTATGGGGGTGATGGTGCTGTGGTCCCTGTTGTTTTGGGGGTGTGGGTGCTGTGGTACCTGTTGCTATGGGGTTGATGGTGCCGTGGTACCCGTTGCTATGGGGGTGCTGGTGATGTGGTCCCCGTTGCTATGGGGGTGATGGTGCTGTGGTCCTTGTTGCTATGGGAGTGATGGTGCTGTGGTACCCATTGCTATGGGGGTGATGGTGCTGTGCTACCTGTTGCTATGGTGTTGCTATGGGGGTGATGGTTGTGGTCCCCGTTGCTATGGCATTGCTATGGGGGTGATGATGCTGTGGTACCCGTTGCTATGGTGTTGCTATGGTGGTGATGGTGCAGTGATGCCCCCCTATGGTGTTGCTATGGGGGTGATGGTGCCGTGGTCCCCGTTGCTATGGGAGTGATGGTGTTGTGGTACCCGTTGCTATGGGGGTGATGGTGCTGTAGTCCCTGTTGCTATGGGGGTGATGGTGCCGTGGTCCCCATTGCTATGGGGGTGATGGTGATGTGGTACCCGTTGCTATGGTGTTGCTATGGGGGTGATGGTGCTGTGGTACCTGTTGCTATGGTGTTGCTATGGGGGTGATGGTGCTGTGGTACCTGTTGCTATGGTGTTGCTATGGGGTGATGGTGCTGTGGTACCTGTTGCTATGGTGTTGCTATGGGGTGATGGTGCTGTGGTACCTGTTGCTATGGTGTTGCTATGGGGGTGATGGTGCTGTGGTACCCGTTGCTATGGGGGTGATGGTGCTGTGGTACCCGTTGCTATGGGGGTGATGGTGCTGTAGTCCCCGTTGCAATGGTGTTGCTATGGGGGTGATGGTGCCGTGGTACCCGTTGCTATGGGGGTGATGGTGCTGTAGTCCCCGTTGCTATGGTGTTGCTATGGGGGTGATGGTGCCGTGGTACCCGTTGCTATGGGGGTGATGGTGCTGTGGTACCCGTTGCTATGGGGGTGATGGTGCTGTAGTCCCCGTTGCTATGGTGTTGCTATGGGGGTGATGGTGCTGTGGTACCCGTTGCTATGTTGTTGCTATGGGGGTGATGGTGCTGTAGTCCCCGTTGCTATGGTGTTGCTATGGGGGTGATGGTGCTGTGGTCCCCCCCTGCAGGCGCGTGGCGGTGCGGCAGGATACGTGCAGCATCGTTGCCATCTCGCTCAACATCCTGCAGCGGGTGCACCCGGTCATCTGGTCCCTCAGCAACCTGCCCTTTGACTGCACCCAGGCGCTGGCCGTGCCCAAGCCCATCGGTGAGGAGATGGGGGGGGTGATGGGGGTGGTGGTTTGGTGATGAGAATGGTGGTGGTGGTGTGATTGTGATGGTGATGGTGGTGGTGGTGTGATGCTGATGGTGATGATAATGGTGATGGTGGTGGTGTTACGGTGGTGGTGGTGGTGTGATTGTGATGGTGATGGTGGGGGTCATGGTGGTGGTGATGTTATGGTGATGATAATGGTGATGGTGGTGGTGTGGTGGTGGTGGTGGTGTGATTGTGATGGTGATGGTGGTGGTGGTGTGATGCTGATGGTGATGGTGGGGGTCATGGTGGTGGTGATGGTGGTGGTGATGGTGATGATAATGGTGATGGTGGTGGTGTTATTGGTGGTGGTGGTGTGATTGTGATGGTGATGGTGGGGGTCATGGTGGTGGTGATGTTAATGGTGATGGTGGTGGTGTGGTGGTGGTGGTGGTGTGATTGTGATGGTGATGGTGGTGGTGGTGTGATGCTGATGGTGGTGGTGGTGATGGTGGATGGTGATGGTGGTGGTGGTGTGATTGTGATGGTGATGGTGGGGGTCATGGTGGTGGTGATGTTATGGTGATGATAATGGTGATGGTGGTGGTGTTGGTGGTGGTGGTGGTGATTGTGATGGTGATGGTGGTGGTGGTGTGATTGTGATGGTGATGGTGGGGGTCATGGTGGTGGTGATGTTATGGTGATGATAATGGTGATGGTGGTGGTGTGGTGGTGGTGGTGTGATTGTGATGGTGATGGTGGTGGTGGTGTGATGCTGATGGTGATGGTGGGGGTCATGGTGGTGGTGATGTTATGGTGATGATAATGGTGATGGTGGTGGTGTGGTGGTGGTGGTGGTGTGATTGTGATGGTGATGGTGGTGGTGGTGTTATGCTGATGGTGATGGTGTGATGGTGATGGTGTTATGGTGATGCTGATGCTGATGACGGCGGTGTTATGGTGATGCTGATGGTGATGGTGATGCTGATGGTGATGGTGATGCTGATGGTGATGGTGTTATGGTGATGGTGATGCTGATGACGGTGGTGTTATGGTGATGGTGATGCTGACGGCAGTGTTATTGTGATGCTGATGGTGATGGTGATAGTGTGATGGTGATGGTGATGCTGACGGCGGTGTTATGGTGATGCTGATGGTGATGGTGATGCTGATGCTGATGGTGATGGTGATGCTGACGGCGGTGTTATGGTGATGCTGATGGTGATGGTGATGCTGACGGCAGTGTTATGGTGATGATGGTGATGGTGATGCTGATGGTGATGGTGATGGTGATGCTGATGCTGATGACGGCGGTGTTATGGTGATGATGGTGATGGTGATGCTGATGCTGATGCTGATGCTGACGGCGGTGTTATGGTGATGGTGATGGTGATGCTGATGACGGCGGTGTTATGGCGATGATGGTGATGCTGACGGCAGTGTGATGGTGGTGATGGTGATGGTGATGCTGATGGTGATGGTGATGCTGATGCTGATGGTGATGGTGATGGTGATGCTGACGGCGGTGTTATGGTGATGATGGTGATGGTGATGGTGATGCTGATGCTGATGGTGATGCTGACGGCGGTGTTCCGGTGATGCTGACGGCGGTGTTATGGTGATGCTGATGGTGATGGTGTTATGGTGATGCTGATGGTGATGCTGATGACGGCGGTGTTATGGCGATGATGGTGATGCTGATGCTGATGCTGATGCTGATGCTGATGCTGATGCTGATGCTGATGCTGATGCTGATGCTGATGCTGATGCTGATGCTGATGCTGATGCTGATGCTGATGCTGATGCTGATGCTGACGGCGGTGTTATGGTGATGGTGATGGTGATGCTGATGACGGCGGTGTTATGGCGATGATGGTGATGCTGATGCTGATGGTCATGGTGACGGTGATGCTGACGCTGGTGCCTCTCTCGCAGGGGGGTCGTCATCTTCGCTGTCAATTCCCTGCTCTACCTCAACCAGAGCGTCCCCCCCTATGGGGTGGCCCTCAACAGCCTCACCAACGGCACCACCGTCTTCACCCTGCGTAAGCGAGCCCCCCCCCCCATCTCCTTCCTCCTCCTCCTCTTCATCACCTTCCCCTCCTCCTCCATCTCCCTCCTCCTCCTCCTCCTCTTCATCCCCTCCTCCTCTTCATCCTCTCCTCCTCTCTTCATCACC
>NW_026641567.1:0-763 GCF_028554395.1 Pezoporus wallicus | reverse complement strand
CGAAATCTTTGCCCTCTGGCCAGTCCATGATGACTTCTAGAATGCCTGGACGACTGGGATTTCCTATTCGAGTTCGTTGTGTAATTAGTGCAGCCCATTTACTCCATGTAGCATCAGTTGCATGATGTGTAGAGGAGACCCTGCCTTTGAACATCCAGCCCAGCACGGGCAACCGGGGTGCCAGGAGGAGCTGTGCTTCAGTGCCAATCACTTCCGAAGCAGCTCGAACCCCTTCATAGGCTGCCAGTATCTCTTTCGCAGTTGGGGTATAGCTGGCCTCAGATCCTTTGTATCCCCGTCTCCAAAAGCCAAGGGGTCGACCTCGAGTCTCCCCTGGGGCTTTCTGCCAGAGGCTCCAGGTCGGACCGTTCTCCCCAGCTGCAGTGTACAGTACATTTTTTACATCTGGCCCGGTCCGGACTGGTCCAAGGGCTACTGCATGAACTATCTCACATTTAAGTTGCTCAAAGGCTTGTTGTTGCTCAGGGCCCCATTTAAAATCATTCTTCTTCTGGGTCACATGATAGAGAGGGCTTACAATCGAACTGTAATTTGGATTGTGCATTCTCCAGAACCCCACAGCACCCAAGAAAGCTTGTGTTTCTTTCTTATTAGTTGGTGGAGACTTTGCTGCTATCTTGTTGATCACATCTGTGGGGATCTGGAGATGTCCATCTTGCCATTTTATTCCCAAGTATTGAATCTCCTGTGCAGGTCCCGTGACCTTACTCTGTTTTATGGCAAAACTGGCTTTCAGAAGGAT
>NW_026641566.1:0-751 GCF_028554395.1 Pezoporus wallicus | reverse complement strand
CCATTATTGCTGTCATTCCTCGCTTTCATACCTAAAAGTCTATTTGAATGCAACCTCTCCAAAGCTGTTTCTCAGCTGCCCAGTAGCACAGCGATTAGTGCACGAACTTCTGGCTTCTGCTCCCAGGTCCGAAGAGCCGGGAGGGAAAGCATGTGCTGGGCATCTTCAGCACACAGTCAGCTTTGCAACGGTGTCACCATCATTGCTGTCGCTCCTCGCTTTCATACCTAAAGGTCCATTTGAATGCACCCTCTTCGGAGCTTGCTCTTGGCTGCCCAGCTGCACAGTGAGTAGAGCACGAACAGTTGCCGTCTGCTCCCACAATCGAAGAGCCAGGAGGGAAAGCTGGTGCTCTGAATCTTCTGCACACAGTCAGCTTTGCAACAGTGCCTCCATCATTGCTGTCGCTCCTCGCTTTCATACCTAAAGGTCCATTTGAATGCACCCTCTTCGGAGCTTGCTCTCGGCTGCCCAGCAGCACAGTGAGTAGAGCACGAACGGTTGCCGTCTGCTAGCACAGTGGAGGAGCCAGGAGGGAAAGCATATTCTGGGCATCTTCAGCACACAGTCAGCTTTGCAACGGGCTCACCATCATTGCTGTCGCTCCTCGCTTTCATACCTAAAGGTCCATTTGAATGCACCCTCTTCGGAGCTTGCTCTAGGCTGCCCAGCTGCACAGTGAGTAGAGCACGAACACTTGCCGTCTGCTCCCACAATCGAAGAGCCAGGAGGGAAAATAGGTGAAAGCTCA
>NW_026641565.1:0-760 GCF_028554395.1 Pezoporus wallicus | reverse complement strand
TCAAATTCCACTGGCCCCCCGAGCCCCTGAGAGCCCCGTGGCCTCCAGCATCAACCTGGTGGCAAGGGGGGCCCCAAAGCCAAACGTTGAGGGGAGTTTGGGGGGCCCAAAGGGGTCCAGATCCCATTTTGGGGACCCCAAAAGGGCTGCAGGGACCATGGAGGTTGGGGGGGGGGCACCCCGAAAGGTGTCAGTACTGGGTTTAGGGAGAGTGGGGGGGGGCTTTAAGGACCCCTATGAGCCCAGCACCCACTTCAGAAGGAAACCCAGGGGGGTTTAAAGTATAGAGGGGGTCCCTAAAGGGTTCTGGGGTTCAGGAGTGGGGAGGAAAAGATCATGGGGGAGGGCCCAGGGCAGTTTTGGGTTGCAAGGGGGGAAACCAGGCTGCAGGATGCATTCGGGGGGGGTCCTTGAGAGGGTTTTGGGTGCATGGGGGAATCCATAGGGTGGTTTTGGGGTGCAGAGGGGTTGTTTTGGGGTGCACAGTGGGTGCTTTTGGGGTGCAGGGGGTTGTTTTGGGGTGCAGTGGGGGTAGATTTGGGGTGCACAGTGGGTGCTTTTGGGGTGCAGGGGGTTGTTTTGGGGTGCAGGGGGGAGGTTTTGGGGTGCCGTGGGGCTTCTGGGATGCATGGGGGTGGTTTTAGGGTGCAGGGGTTGTGTTTTGGTGTGCAGGGGGCATGGTTTTGGGGTGCGGGGGTGGCGTTTTGGGATGCAGGGGGTTGTTTTGAGGTGCAGGGGGGATGGTTTTGGAGTGCAGAGG
>NW_026641564.1:0-7462 GCF_028554395.1 Pezoporus wallicus | reverse complement strand
CCCGCCGCCGAGGCGGGTAGCAACAGTTGCCCCGGTGAGGGAACACGGAGGGCGCCATTGCCGCGGTCGCCGTGGAGACGGAGCCGGCCCCGGGACGAGGCCCCGCGGGACCCCGGTGCGTGCGCGCGGCGCGGGGCAAGATGGCGGCGGGGAGAGGGGGGGCGGGAACCGGACCGGGACACGGCGGGGGGGCGGGGGAGGGGGGATGGAGCCCGGACCGGGCCGCGGGGGGCGGGGCCTGCGGCGCGATTGGTGGGCGGGCGGACCAATGGGGGGAGGCGGAGCTGGGGGGGGGGGGGGGGGGGGGTTGGGGGCTGGGAGGTGGAGGGGAGGAGCCAATGGCCGAGCGCGGCGGGAGGGACACGCCCCCTTCCGCGCGAGAGGGCGGTGTTGACGTTACGGGGGTGTATGATGTCAGGGGTTGGTGTCAAAGCGTGACGTCACTCCCGGGAGGGGGGGGGTGTGCTGGCGTCACCTGGTAACAGCCGGTGGAGGGGCAGACCCTTGACGTCGCGCTGTGACGTCAGTCGCTGCGGGCGGAGCTTGTGGTGAAGCCCGAGCCTTGCCCCACTGCCGTGATGGAGAGCTGTGATGTCATAACGTGACGTCACAACGCGCTGAGGTCAACGATGGGAGTGGCAGAGAGGGGCCGGTGTCATTATCCCCGCGCTGTGACATCACCGTGACATCACGGAGCAGCCTCTCTCTCCCCTCTACACCCCATTCCCTCTGCAGGCCCCGCCCCCCGTCGCCATGGCAACGCCTGCCTACGTCACCGAGCTGACGGCCGCCACCACGACGACCACGACCCAGCAACCGCCGCAGGCCCCTCCCCCTCCCGGCCCCGCCCCCTTCGGGGCGGAGCTCCCGGCAGGCCCCACACCCTCCGCGGCCCCGCCCGCCCCCCCCCAGCACTTCATCGTTGTCACAGTGTCCGGTGAGACCCGGATGGGGGGGGGGCAATGGGGGGGTTATGGCAGGCGGGGGTTGGGTCCCTCTGACCCCTATTCTCTCCTTTCTCACCCCAAACCAGAGGCTGCTCTGGAACCGGTTCCTGAGGGCAGTCCCGCGCCACCCCCCGCCGCCGGCCCCCCCACGGCCGGGCCCACATCTGGGGTGCAGCAGGTGGGGCCCCCCGCATTGTTTCCCCCTCACTGATCCCCCTCATTAATCCCCCCCAATTGATACCCCCCCATTAATACCCCCATTAATCCCCGCCATTGATACCCACCCCCATTGATCCCCCCCCATTGATACCCTCTCATTGGTACAATCCATTCGCCCCCCCCTTTCTGTCCCCTGCCCATTGACCCCCCCCTTTGTACCCCCCCCAGCGCTCCCCAGCTCCCAACAGCACCGCGACCCCCAAGCCCGGCCCCCTGCCAGGCCCCCAGGAGGTGAGTGCGGGTGGGGGGGGGGGTGGCGCACGAGTGGCTTATGGGCGGTGCGGGGGGGACGACACCCCCTGACCCCCCCCTTTTCGCCCCCCTCAGGTCGCGGCGCTCCCCCCAGTGCACGTGTACCCCACGCCAGTGCCGTACGTGGAGGGCAGCGACGGCTCCTATGCCCCCCCTGGTGCCATGTGAGTGACCTGGATCCCCCCACAGGGGAAACCATGGGGGCCCTCAAATCCTCCCCCCCCTCATTGTGGTCCCCCCCCGCAGCCGCTCCGGTTCCTACCCCTACGCCGAGGCCCCTCTCTATGGGCAGAGCAGCGGCACCGGATACTACGAGAGCCCGGGGGGGGCCCCGGTGCAGCCGAGCCCCCCTCCCCCCACCTCCCAGCAGGGCCCCCCCGCGGCCCCTGCGCCCCCCCCCGCCCCCATCTACGTGTCAGGGGGGCAGATTTTGGGGACCCCCCCCGCGGGTCCCCCTGCACCCTCCCCCTCCAGCACCGCCCCCCCCGCGGCCACCAGCGGCAGTAGCGGCCCCCCGGGCACCGGCACCGGCACCTTCGTCATCCAGGGGGGGTACGTGCTGGGGGGGGGCGGCCAGGCCTATTCCCACAGCACCCGTGCCTCCCCCGCCACGGTGAGCAGGGACCAGGGGGGATGGGGAATTTGTGGGGAAATCGGGCTAAAAGTGGAAATATTGGGGAAAATTTGCAATAAAAGTGGGAAATGTCAGGAAAAATGGGAAATTTGGAAGGAAAAGGGGAAAAATTGGGAAGGAAATGGGAAATTTGGGGGGAAAATGGAAATTTAGGGGGAATTGGGGAATTTTGGTAAAACCTTTGAAATTTGGGCGAAATGGGAAAATCTGGGTAGAAAATGCAAAAACTTTGGGAGAAAAATGGGAAATTTAAGGGGAAATTTAGGGAAAGGGGAAATTTGAAGAGAAATTGGGGAATTTGGGGGGAAAAATGGGAAACTTGGGGTGTGTCAGGGGTTATTGGGGGTTATTGTAGGGTCATTGTGGAGGTCATTGTGGGGTCATTGCAGGGTCATTGTGGGGTCCTTGTGGTCATTGTGAGGGTTATTGTGGGGTCATTGAGGGGTCATTGCGGGGTCATTGGGGGGTCGTTGTGGTCATTGCAGGGTCATTGCGGGGGTCATTGTGGTCATTCCGGGGTTATTGTGGGGTCATTGTGGAGGTCATTCCGGGGTCATTGCGGGGTCATTGGGGTCATTCCGGGGTCATTGCGGAGTCATTGCGGGGTCATTGGGGTCATCGCAGGGTCATTGCGCGATCACCGTGCTGACATTGGGGAGGTCATTGTGGGGTCACTGTGGGGGTCATTCCGGGGTCATTGCGGGGTGACCCCTCTGCCCCCCCGCAGGTGCAGTGGCTGCTGGAGAACTACGAGGGGGCGGAGGGCGTGAGCCTGCCCCGCAGCGCCCTCTACTGCCACTACCTCCTGCACTGCCAGCACCGGGCGCTGCCGCCCGTCAACGCCGCCTCCTTCGGCAAGCTCATCCGCTCCGTGTTCCCGGGGCTGCGCACGCGCCGCCTCGGCACCAGGTACCGCCACGGCGACCTAGAGCGACCCATAGAGACCGACAGAGAGAGACCCATAGCGAGCCATAATGACCCGTAGAGAGACCCATAGCGACCCGTAGAGATCCATAGAGACCCATAGCAACAAATAGAGACCCACAGCGACCCATAGAGACTGATAGAGAGAGACCCATAGAGACCCGTAGAGATCCATAGAGACCCATAGCAACAAATAGAGACCCACAGCGACCCATAGAGACTGATAGAGAGAGACCCATAGAGACCCGTAGAGATCCATAGAGACCCATAGCAACAAATAGAGACCCACAGCGACCCATAGAGACTGATAGAGAGAGACCCATAGAGACCCGTAGCTACCCGTAACGACCCACAGAGACCCACAGAGACCCATAGCAACAAATAGAGACCCATAGCGAGCCATAGCAACCCATAGAAATCCATAGCAACTCATAGAGACACATAGAGAGAGACCCATAGAGACCCGTAGCTACCCATAACGACCCATAGAGACCCACAGAGACCCATAGCAACAAATAGAGACCCATAGAGACCCATAGCGAGCCATAGCAACCCATAGAAATCTATAGCAACCCATAGAGACCCATAGAGATCCATAGCAACCCATAGCAACCCACAGAGACCCATAGAGATCCATAGAGACCCATAGCGACCCATAACGACCCATAGAGAGACCCACAGCACCCCATAGTGACCCACAGCGACCCATAACACCCCACAGTGCTCCATAGCTCCCCACTGCACCCCACCACAGCCCAGAGACATCCAACACCCCCCCGGGACCGCCAAATCCCCCCCTCGGCCCCCCCCAACGCCGTGTGTGCCCCCAGGGGGAACTCCAAGTACCACTATTATGGGCTGCGCATCAAGGCCGGCTCTCCGCTGCTGCGGCTCATGGAAGACCAGCAGCACCTTGCCATGAGGCAGCAGCCCTTCGCCCAGAAGCAGCGGTGAGGGGCTCAGACCCACATCCCCCCCCAAACCCCTTCCCAACCCCCCCATCAGCACTGAGAACCCCAACCGGACCCACTGATGCCCCCCCCCCATAGGCTGAAGCCCATCCAGAAGGTGGAAGGAGTCACGAATGGTGCTACAGTGGCAGCGGCACCCCCTGGCCTCACCGACATCAGCAGCCAGGTCCAGCAGTACCAGCAGTTCCTGGGTGAGCACAGGGCCCCCGGTGCCCCATAACCCCCCCTGCACCCCATAACACCCCCTGCACCCCATAACCCCCTCTGTGTCCCCATAACAACCCCTGCACCCTCATAATCCCCATGCACCCCATAACCCCCTGCACACCATAACACCCCCTGAACCCCATAATCCCCTGACCCTATAACACCCCCCAGCACCCCATAACCCCCTGTAACCCCCATCTGCCCCCCCACAGATGCCTCCCGGGCTCTGGCCGAGTTCCCAGACCTGGATCTGATGGAGAAACCGCTTCCGGACGGCGCCGGCGCCGAAGACCTGAAGGTTTTCCAGCTTCTCTATCGGGAACACTGTGAGGTGGGGGCACCCCAAAGTCACCCCAAAACCACCCCAAAACACCCCAACCCCACCCCAACCCCCCCGAGCCGCCCTGACCCTCCCTTGCCCCCCAGGCCATGGTGGACGTCCTCATCAACCTCCAGTTCACGCTGGTGGAGACGCTGTGGAAAACGTTCTGGCGCTGCAGCCTGAGTCCCCCCAGCGAGGGCTCCGCCGGTCCCGTGTGAGTGAGGGGCTGGCACCACCACTGCCCCCCCCGTTTGTCCCCCTGTTGCCCCACCCCATGACACTGCCCCACGGCTCCCCCATAGGCACGAGGAGGCAGAGAAGCGGCTGCCTCAGGCCCGGCTTGTGGCGCTCTGCAAGTGGGAGCCGGCGCTGCGCTGGGTGCGGGACTGCGACCACGCACTCTACCAGGGGCTGGTGGAGATCCTCATCCCTGACGTGCTGCGGCCGATCCCCAGTGCGTGACAGCCCCGAAACAGGCCTAAATCACCACAGAACTGCCCCAAATCACCCCAAATCCTCATCCCCGATGTGCTGCGGCCCATCCCCAGTGCGTGACAGCCCCGAAACAGGCCTAAATCACCCCAGAACTGCCCCAAATCACCCCAAATCCTCATCCCTGACGTGCTGCGGCCGATCCCCAGTCCGTGACAGCCCCAAAACAGGCCTAAATCACCCCAAAACAGCCCCACATCACCCTAAATCACCCCAAGTCCTCATCCCTGATGTGCTGCGGCTCATCCCCAGTGCGTGACACTGCCAAAACCACCCAAAACAGACCCAAAACAGCACAAATACACCCAAAACAGCCCTAAATTACCCCAAATCCTAATCCCAAACGTGCTGCGGCCCATCCCCAGTGCGTGACAGCCCAAACCAACCCAAATATACTCAAAACAGCCCTAAATCACCCAAAACCACCCAAAACAGCCCTAAACCACCCCAAAGCTCCCCCCAAGCCCCCCCACTGTCACCCCCCCATTCCCCTCCGCAGGTGCCTTGACCCAAGCGATCCGGAACTTTGCCAAGAGCCTGGAGTCGTGGCTCACCAGCGCCATGATGAACATCCCCGAGGAGATGGTGCGCGTCAAGGTACCGCAGGGGGGCCGTGGGGCAGGGGGGGGTTGGGGCTGGTGCTGTTGGGCTCCCCATAGCACCCCATTGACCCCCCCTTGCCCTGCCCCATAGGTGGCAGCGGCAAGCGCCTTCGCGCAGACACTGCGGCGCTACACGTCCCTGAACCACCTGGCGCAGGCGGCGCGTGCGGTGCTGCAGAACACGGCCCAGATCAACCAAATGCTCAGCGACCTCAACCGCGTCGACTTCGCCAATGTCCAGGTACCCCCTAGCCATGGGGCACCCCATAGGGAGCCCCATAGAGAACCCCATAGAGAGACCCATAGAGAGCACCATGGAGCAGCACATAGCCCCATAGAGTGCCCAATAGAGAGCCCCATAGAGAACCCCATCGAGTGCCCCATAGAAGCCACATAGAGAGCCCTATAGAGCACCCTATAGAGCACCCTGTGGGGCTCCCCACAGAGCACCCTGGAGTGATGTAGAGCCACATAGAGCATCCTATAGAGTGCTGCACAGAGCACTACAGAGTGCCCCACAGAAAATGCCCCAGAGTGATGCATAGAGCACCCCATGGAGCACCACACAGAGCACCCTATGGGGCAGAGTGACCAGTGGGGGGACCCTACTGGAGAAGCGAGGTGGGGAATGGGATGTGGGGGTTCTATAGGGCTGGGGTGGGATTAGGGAGGGGATGGGGGCTGCTGTGGCACTGGGGTGGGTGCTTTGGGTCCTGCCGGGGGTCACGCCGTGGGGCTGAGCCACTGCCCCATAGGAACAGGCCTCGTGGGTCTGCCGCTGCGAGGACCGCGTGGTGCAGCGCCTGGAGCAGGACTTTAAGGCGACGCTGCAGCAGCAGAACTCACTGGAGCAGTGGGCAGCGTGGCTGGATGCAGTTGTGGGGCGGGTCCTCAAGCCCCACGCCGGGACCCCCCAGTTCCCCCGCGCCGCCAAGCTCTTCCTCCTCAAGTGGTCCTTCTACAGGTGAGTGCCCCCCCTCCATATCACCGCACCGCACACGTCCCCGAAGACCCACAGCCTGCCCCACGGCTGTGCTCTGTGCTGCAGCTCCATGGTGATCCGGGACCTGACCCTGCGCAGTGCCGCCAGCTTCGGCTCCTTCCACCTCATCCGCCTGCTCTACGACGAGTACATGTACTACCTGGTGGAGCACCGTGTGGCGCAGGCCCGCGGGCAGAGCCCCATCGCAGTCATGGGCGAGGTGAGGGGGGGACAAAAAGTGGGGGGTAAAAAGGGGCAGGGGCAGAGGTCTGATGTCCTCATCCCCCCCCTATTGCCCCCCCCCCCCCAGTTTGCCAACCTGAGCTCCCTCAACTCGCTGGACCCAGATAAAGGTGAGTTGGTGTTAACCCTGGAGCCTACTGATGGCTCCTGGGGGTCTGTGTGACCCTGCCTCGCCAGTGATGGGTTTATGGAGGGGTCTATGGGGGCTTTTGGGGATCATTAGGAAGTGCTGGGGGGGGCTATGGGAAGTTTATGGGGGGGTTGGGGGGCCTATGGGGGGTACTGGGGGGATCATTGGAGGGTTTATTGGGGGGTCTATGGGGGGGCAATGGGGGGTGTTCCAGAGGGGGATGGGGGTCCCGGCTGTCCCCCCACCCCGTGCCCCCCCCCCAGACGAGGAGGAGGAGGAGGAGGACGAGAGCGAGGAGGAGCTACCGCAGGAGCTGGGGCTGGGGGAGGGACCGGCGCTGCCCCCCGACCCCCTCGAGCCCCCCCCCAAGCTCCCGCGCTTTGTGCAGGCGCTGCCCTCGAGCTGAGGGCCCCGCCCCGCCCGGGACCCCGCCCCCCTGCTGCCCCTCCCCCCGCCCCGCCCCTCCCCCCGCCCCCACCCTAGGGGGGGGGAGGGGAGGGGGGAATGGGGGCGGTGTCAATGTGCCTTAAGCCGGGA
>NW_026641563.1:0-753 GCF_028554395.1 Pezoporus wallicus | reverse complement strand
CCTTGCCCCCTTTAGCCCCATAACCACCCCCCTGTAGCCCTATAACTGCTCCCAGCCCCATAAGTGACCCCGTTCAGCCCCATAAGTGCCCCCTCTGACCCATAACTACCCCCCATTAGCTTCATACCCCCCTTAATCCCATGCGTGCCCCTTTTAACCCCTCCTTGCCCCCATTAGCCCCATAACCACCCGCCCCATAGCATAGCCTTTTAACTGCTCCCAGCCCCATAAGTGCCCCCCGGCCCCATAAATGCCTCTCTGACCCATAACCACCCCCTTTCCCCCATACATACCCCTTTTAACCCCATCCTTGCCCCCTTTAGCTCCATAACCACCCCCTCCCCCTGTAGCCCTATAACTGCTCCCAGCCCCATAAGTGACCCCGTTCAGCCCCATAAGTGCCCCCTCTGACCCATAACTACTCCCCCATTACCATACCCCCCCTTAATCCCATGCGTGCCCCTTTAACCCCCTCCTTGCCCCCATTAGCCCCATAACCACCCGCCCCATAGCATAGCCTTTTAACTGCTCCCAGCCAGATAAGTGCCCCTCCCTGCCCCATAAATGCCCCCTCTGACCCATAACCACCCCCTTTCCCCCATACATACCCCTTTTAACCCCATCCTTGCCCCCTAGCCCCATAACCACCCCTGTAGCCCTATAACTGCTCCCAGCCCCATAAGTGACCCCGTTCAGCCCCATAAGTGCCCCTCTGACCCATAACTACCCCCCATTAGCCACATAACCCCCCTT
>NW_026641562.1:0-759 GCF_028554395.1 Pezoporus wallicus | reverse complement strand
TTTAGGTATGAAGCCGAGGAGAGACTGCAATGATGGTGACCCCGTTGCAAAGCTGCTTGTGTGCTGAAGAAGCAGAGCACTAGCTTTCCCTGCTGCTCCTTCTGCCGTGTGAGCAGATGCCACTGTTCATTCTGTGCTGACTGTGTTGCTGCGCAGCAGAGAGCAGCCTCTGGACTGATTCCATTCAAATGCTTTTCCTGTATGAAAGTGAGCAGTGAAAGCAACGATGGAGGCACCAATGTAAAGGGATTGTGTGCTGAACAGGTCCAGCACCAGCTTTCAATCCTGGCTCTTCTGCTGTGGGAGCAGAGGCCAAACGTTCGTGCTGTACTAACTGTGCTGCTGGGCAGCTGAGAGACACCACCTGAGAATTTGGATTCAAATGGACTTTTAGGTATGAAACCGAGGAGAGACTGCAATGATGGTGACCCCGTTGCAAAGCTGCTTGTGTGCTGAAGAAGCAGAGCACTAGCTTTCCCTGCTGCTCCTTCTGCCGTGTGAGCAGATGCCACTGTTCATTCTGTGCTGACTGTGTTGCTGCCAGCAGAGAGCAGGCTCTGGACTGATTCTATTCAAATGCTTTTCCTGTATGAGTGTTAGCAGTGAAAGCAACGATGGATGCACCAATGTAAAGGGGATTGTGTGCTGAACAGGTCCAGCACCAGCTTTCAATCCTTGCTCTTCTGCTGTGGGAGCAGATGCCAAACGTTCGTGCAGTACTCACTGTGCTGCTGGGCAGCTGAGACCGCTTGAGAATTT
>NW_026641561.1:0-75060 GCF_028554395.1 Pezoporus wallicus | reverse complement strand
CAAAAATACTTTAATAACTGACCCAGTAGTTGCTGAAATGACTGGAAACACTTCTGGACATCCTGTTAGGTGGCATACTATTACCAAAAGATATTTGAACCTTCCCGCTTGGGGAATTTCAGTAAAGTCCACTTGACACCTTTGGAATGGATGTACAGCCCAGGATCACCCTCCTCTGGCAACTTTCTTTGCAACCTGGCTATTGGCTTGGGCAAAAATCAAGCAATATCTTCAATAGCTCATTTTGATAGAACAAAAAGACCAAAGGCAGCATACAGCTTCTGCCAATCTTCAGGAGCCCTAATGACTCCCTTCATGAAGCTGTTTCAATATTTGTAGAGACAAAGCCTTTGGTACCCATTGTTTACCATCCTTTGTAAACAAATTGTCCTCCCTTTCTTCCTCCCCACTATTTTTAATTATCTCCAACTCTTCTGGTGGAAAAGAAATTTTCTCTGGCAGCAGTCAAGCCACTGGGAGCAAAGGGAGGATTTTAGAGACTTCTGGCAAAAGTGCCACTTTCTGAGCTTCTTCATCTGCTAGTAGATTACCTATTGCTTCTTCTGAATACCCTTCCTGATGTCCCTTAATATGTATTATTGCCACCTTTTTTGGTAAATACACCACCTCCAATAGGTGAGTAATTAAACCCTTGTGAGCTAGTGTTTTTCCTCTGCAGGTTAATAAACCTCTTTCTTCCCACAGTTTTCCAAACAGATGTGCTATCCCATATGCATGTTTACCACTTTTCCTCAATACAATTTGTAGGCTCTTACTAAGGCAGTCTGTGCTGACCATGTGGATGGTAGCTTCCCTCCCTCTTGCAGCGTTCTTCCTTTTACTACAGCATATCTTCTAACTTGTTTTCCTTCCATTATTCTTGAAGATCCATCAATGAGCATATTTTCCCCATTTAGCCAAGGAATAATCCATAAATCTTCCCTAGACAGTGTCCGGAGATCTATTACCTGAATACACTCATGAGTTTCCCCCAGGTCTTCTCCCTCAGGACCAGTTAAACAGGAGGCTGGGTTAAATCCTTCCCCACTTCTTAATTCTAAATACTTCTGTTCCATTAAACAAGTTTCATGCAGTCACAACCTAGTGCTGGTCATCCATGTGGAAGTTCTTTTGGTCAGAAAAGCCTTAATTTGATGCGAGACTTTAACAACAGGAAATCCTCTTGCCATCAGTTTTCAGGCTTCAGTTACCATTAAAGCCATGGATGCACAATTTTGCAAACAGTGAAGCCACACCGATGTTTTAGTTCTTACTAAGTAAGGCTTAACCCAAACAAGGACTTTTCAGCCAGTGAGGAGGGGCACAGGAAGCCAGGCGGAAGCAGAGACAAGACACCTGACAAAAAGTAGCCAAAAGAGTATTCCATCTCACAACACATCATGCCCAGTATAGAAACTTGGAGGAGTTACCTGGAAGGCCCAGATTGCTGCTCGGGTTGGGATGAGTATCGGTCGGCAGGTGGTGAGCAAGTGCATTGTGCATCATTTGTGTTTACGACTTTTTTCACTTTCTCCTTTTAGTTTTACATTCTCTCCTCTTGTTATTTTCCTTATCATTATTATTACTGGTGGTAGCAGTAGTGGTTTTGTATTATACCTTAGTTACTGGACTGTTCTTATCTCAACCCATGGGAGTTACATTCTTTTAATTCCCCTTCCCAATCCTTCAGGTGTGTGGGGGAGGAAGAGGGGGAAGTGAGCGAGCAGCTGCATGGTTCTGAGTTACCAGCTGGGCTTAAACCACAGCACCATCTCAGGCTTAGTTCAACCTTTCATAATACAAACTTTGAAATATTAACACAACTGTCATCTGAAGAATGAAGACCTTAGGCCCACTGCAGGAGAGGATCTGGTTCGAGACCATCTTAACTGGAACATGCACAAGTCCATGGGACCTGATGAAATCCATCTGTGCGTCCTGAAGGAGCTGGTGAATGAAGTTGCTAAACCACTGTCCATCATAATTGAAAAATCATGGCAGTCAGGTGAAGTTCCCGATGACTGGAAAAAGGGTAATATAACACCCATTTTCAAGAAGGGGAAAATGGATGACCCAGGGAACTAGAGACCAGTCATTCTCACCTCTGTGCCTGGAAAAATCTTGGAGCAGATTCTCCTGGAAGGCATGTGAAGGCACATGAAAAACAACAAGGTGTTTGGTGACAGCCAGCATGGCTTCACTAAGGGGAAATCCTGTCTGACCTATTTGGTGGCCTTCTGTAATGGGGCTGCAGAACTGATGGACAGGGGCAGAGCAGTTGATGTCATCTACCTGGACTTGTGCAAAGCATTCAACACTGTCACACATGACATCCTTGTCTCTAAATTAGAGATATCATTTTGATAGATGGACCACTTGGTGATAAAGAACCGGCTGGATGGCTGCATACAAAGTGTTGTGGTCAATGGCTCAATGTCCGTCTGGAGACCAGTGGTGTCCCTCAGGGACTGGTGTTGGGACCAGTTTTGTTCAACATCTTTGTTTGTTAGTGACATGGACAGTAGGATTGAGTGCGCCCTCAGCAAGATTACAAATGACACCAAGCTGTGTGTTTCAGTTGATATGCTGGAGGGAAGGAATGCCATTCAGAGGGACCTTGACATGCTTGTGAGGTGGGCTGATGCCAACCTTAAGAAGTTCAACCATGTCAAGTGCAACGTCCTACACCTGGGTCTGAGCAATCCCAGGCACAGCTACAGGTTGGGCAGAGAAGAGATTCAGAGCAGCCCCAAAGAGAAGGAGTTTGGGGTGTGGGTTGATGAGAAACTGAACATGAGCCGGCAGTGTGAGCTTGCAGCCCAGAAAGCCAACTGTATCCTGGGCTGCATCAAAAGGAGCGTGACCAGCAGGTTGAAGGAGGTGATCCTGCCTCTCTACTCTGCATTCGTGAGACCTCACTTGGAGGGGACTGGAGCACCTCCCGTATTAAGATAGGCTGAGAAAGTTGGGTCTGTTCAGCCTGGAGGAGAGAAGACTGGAGACTTCATAGCATCCTTCCAGTATCTGAAGGCGGCCTATAAGGATGCTGGGGAGGGACTCTTCATTAGGCACTGTAGTGACAGGACAAGCGGTTACGGGTTAAAACTTAAACAGTGGAAGTTTAGATTTGATATAAGAAAGAAGTTCTTTCCTGTTAGGGTGGTGATGCACTGGATTAGGTTGCCCCAGGAAGTTGTGAATGCTCTGTCCCTGGTGGTCAAGGCCAGGTTGGACAGAGCCTTGGGTGACATGGTTTAGTGTGAGGTGTCCCTGTCCATGGCAGGGGTGTTGGAACTAGATGATCTTAAGTTCCTTTCCAACCTTAACTATCCTATGATTCTATGATATATCAACATATTCATAACTCCATGTACACCCTTTTTTTTAGTGTTGAGGTTTCCTGCCACACTTCCCACTGGCTTCTTGGGGTTCACCACTGTGCCTTATAGTCCCTCCTTGAAAATGTCCAACTCCATCCATTGTCTGTGTGTGTGTTAGAGAGACTGATCTGAAATCAGACTCCACTGTCCATTGTCTCAAATCTGATTGGTAGGAGAATCTGAAATGTAATTCCATCTATCTTTTGTCTCAGAGATGGGTGGGAGGAGTTGAGATAAGAGTCCAGTGTCCGTTGCCTGGGAGAAGGGTGTGAGGTTCTGAACTGGGACTCCACTGACCATTGCCTGAGGGATGAGTCGGAAAGAGCTGAGACTCTTTCATCCATTATCCCACGAATTGCTGCAGGCAGGTGCTTTTGAAGAACTGCCTGCAAGGCCAAGGAAACTGGTCCACCAGGAATGTGCAATACATGACATGAAGAACAGAGGTGCTCTCCCCCAACTCATTATAAAAGGGGGGAAAGGTAATCACAAAAAGGAGCCATTGCCATGAGGATGACTCCAGAAGGACACCATGAGGACATTCTCCACCGATGACTAGTATGGACCCTGAGAGACATCCTTCATGAGACATCGCCATGAGGACAACTCCATGAGACACAGTCCACAGGGTACCTTCAAGGGGACAACTCCAGGAAGACTTCACCATGAGGACACCCACCTCTGATGACTACTACAGACTCTTGGGGGACACTCTGCTCCGATACCGACTACAAACCCTGAAGGACTCCCACCACTGGTGATGACAGGTATCTGGGACACTACTGGATCCACGGTGGTGACTGTCTTTCTCTGTTTCTCTCTGTCTCTCTCTGCTCCCTGAATTCTCTCTTCAATTTCTACCTTTTTTCCAGTCTGTCCTATTGCTATCCCCTTTATTACAATAATTTCTTTTTTTTTATAATAATTGTCTTTTTGTTATAAACCAACTGATCAATTACGGTACTTGACCTCATTTGCGTCTTAATTTCACTCTTGGGATCATGAACGAAACAGGGTCTGACACTGGGGTTTTCTCCAATCAGACCCTGACAGGAGTGTAGAAAGCTCAAATTACATCTTGTGTCCCACACTGATCTGGCATTTGACATGTCTGATGAGCAGGTCCTGATGGTTCATGCAGGCCACTGCTCCTGTTGCCAGTAGAAGCGTTGGGGTGATCCGTGTCTCCATGTCCTTCTCTGTAAGGAAACAAAACTAGTCCTCAGACCTTTGAGACTGGGCTTTGGGGTTAGAAGTCAGGGATTATCCATTGGGCATTAATACAGTGGGTCTTCCCACTCCTGTCTAGGGCTTCCCAAGCATACGGACCTTTGGGTTTTGCCAGGGTCACAGGCACAATGCAAATAGAGGGCAATTTCACCATAAGAGGTTGTCCCACGTGAGTTCTCAATGGGAACTGACCCCTTTGATCATCAGGTATGGGGGTGTCACCCGTCAATGTCCCAGTAAGACAAAATGCTTCCATCTTTGGGTTCCCATAATTTCCTCAGCAGTTATTGACAATGAAGACCGCTTGTGACAGTTCTATATCCTAATTGTGGCATGAAACATCAGCATGCCTTTGAATCAGGCCATTAATTCACTCAACTATACCATTGGCTTGAGAATAATATGGTGCATGAAACATCCATTTGATACCCTCTCCTCATGCCAAATCTTGCACTAATTGATTGATGGCTTGGCTGCGCAAACGAAGATTTGGGAAGGGCTTTACCCACGCTTACTACAAGCACAATGACGAAGGGCAATGTGGGATAGGCAAATCTGGCAAATAGGCTGCTTAGACATTCAGGATGTTTCCAAACAGGACTGTCATCTCCTGGGACAATCTTGAGTGACCAATGTCCTGAACCACCCACATGCAAGGTTGGCTCTGCAGCTTCCAATGCACCTTGTCACCTGCCGTTTCATCCCTCGCCTGTCACTGCAGGGCTTTGCAAGTGTGAGTAAACCCATCCAGCCTGCACAGTGGATTTTTTAGGTGAGGCACAGCGTGCGTGGAACTGGCCCCACCCTTTACATCTGAGGTTTATCTGCCAGGGCCTAGCTAGCTAGGACGATGACAGCAAAGTCCTCAGGTTGTAGGTTTTTGTAAGAGTGTTCTTCTCTTAGATGGAAGACCTAACACAGCTAGAGGAGCTCCATCTGCCCGGGTTTGAAGTTAGGAGTTTTCCTTCTCCTATGAGGATGGCTTGTCTTCACTAATGAAAATTTGGGAAGGGCTTTACCCACACCTTCTGAGCAAGACTGTCATCACTTGGGTCAATCTCGAGTGACCAATGTTGCAACAGCAAAACATCAAACATCTAGGCAGGATTCTGACTTAGAGGCGTTCAGTCATAAGCCTGCAGATGGTAGCCTCGCGTCAGTGGCTCCTCAGCCAAGCGCACGCACCAGGGGTCTGAACCTGCGGTTCCTCTTGTACTGAGAGGATTACTATTGCAACAACACATCATCAATAGGGCAAAACTAACCTGTCTACCACGGCTGTAAAATGTGACCCATTATCACTTTGGATACATGGGCAAAACACTGACCCATTCACGCAAAGCCTGGACCTCCGGTAGCGGCACTGACAGCGGTAGCCTGTCCTGGGTTCAGCAGTAGCAGTCATGTTTTTTTTTTTTTCCTTTGTGCTAGCTGGTGCAGTGCTGTGTTTTGACTTCCAGCCTGAGAACAGTGTTGGTGAAGTCGATGTTTTCAGTTGTTGTTAAGTGATGTTTACCCTGACCAAGGACTTTGTGAGGCTCATGCTCTGCCAGGGAGGAGGGGAAGACATGAGGAAGCAGAGATGGGGTGCCTGACTCGGGCTAGCCAGGGAGGTATTCCATACCACAGCAAGTCATGGCCGGGGTGGGGGGTGACTGGGAGTTACCCGGAAGGACACGGGCTTCCGGGTGGAACTCGTTTTCTTGGCCAGTGGTATCGTATTCTCTTCCCTTGTTATTTTCCCTTATCATTGTTGTAGTTGATAGTAGCGGTGGTGATTTGTGTACATTGGTTGCTGGACTGTTCTTGTCTCAACCCGTGGGAGTTGCACTTTTTTTTTCTCGATCCTCCTCCCCGTTCCTCCGGGAGTGGGGGAGAACCCCGGTGGGGGGGGACGACACACGGACCTCGATTGTTGTCAGCTCGGCACCACTCACTGGGAGTGAGTGAACAAGTTACCTGCCTGGGTTTAAACCACGACAGTTCTTTTTGGCGCCCAACGTAGGGCACGAGGGGTTGAGATAAGAACAGATCTGACTGGATTGATAGTCACTCGTCACAATGCTGATTTATTGGCTCTCAAGGTTGTTCCTCTTGATCTCACAGTTTCAGTATATCGTATCTTACGTCCATCCGGTATTTGCTGTATTAGTGTTTTTCAAGTGTGGGGCTTGGGCTAAGTTTTTTGTCCCATTGTACTTTATGGTAATGACTTGTAATACAATAGAATCATTAATCATGAAACTGATCTGGCTTATGTTCCTAGTGTGGTCACCACCTTTATACTTCGGGAGGTATATGATGGAGGTGCTTAGCAATTACACATCTTTTTTCTCCTTCTCAGGTGCTCAACCTGTGAAGGAGACATCCTTTTACCCTCCTAGTCATCCCCCCAGACCATTTACATTTGAGAGTTTTGAATTTTTTGAATGGCCTTTTAATGCTGTTGAGACTTGTTTGCTGATGGTGATGGGAATCACCATGCTAACACGCATACAGAGTGTGTTTTGCCCACTACTGATTTCAAGAGTTAAGCAGAGTCAGGTTTGGGTCTTGTCTGGGGTCAAACAACAATGTAGGAGGACCAAGAGATTTTCCCTGAGGCTGGACAGTCATGAGTGGCAGGGTGTGTGGGATAGTATGGGCAAGTATCTAGGTCAGTGGGCCCCTCCAGTACTTTGGAATTTCACTACCAAACAACTGCAAAATCCGGAAGAATTAGTAAAACACTTAAATGAGGTGTGTGGTCATTCTGGCCATACTAGAGATGGACAAATCACGGCAACGTGCTGGGGCTTGGCCTATGCTTACAGGGCCCTGTTCAACACTATCCAGCACCTTCAAAAGGAAAAGAATGTCGGCGGATCTGAGGGCAAAGCGACAGTCGCTACTCAAACTTTGGCTGCAATGAACTGCGCAGCTACCCCAGCAGCAAGTACAGCAGCTGCTCAAACTTCAACTGCAACAGACAGCGCGGTTACCCCAGCTTCAAGCACAGCAGCTGCACCACCCCCAGCGACAAGTACAGTCGCTACTCAAACTTTGGCCTCAATGAACAGAGCAGCTACCCCAGTGGCAAGTACAGCAGCTGCTCAAACTTCAACTACAACAACACATCATCAGTAGGGTAAAACTAACCTGTCTCACGACGGTCTAAACCCAGCTCACGTTCCCTTATCGCTACGTCTAGGCAGGATTCTGACTTAGAGGCGTTCATTCATAAGCCTGCAGATGGTAGCCTCGCGCCAGTGGCCCCTCAGCCAAGCGCACGCACCAGGGGTCTGAACCTGCGGTTCCTCTCGTACTGGGCAGGATTACTATTGCAACAACAAAAAGAACTGTCGTGGTTTAAACCCAGTCAGGTAACTTGTTCACTCACTCCCAGTGAGTGGTGCCGAGCTGACAACAATCGAGGTCCGTGTGTCGTCCCCCCCCACCGGGGTTCTCCCCCACTCCCGGAGGAACGGGGAGGAGGATCGAAAAAAAAGTGCAACTCCCACGGGTTGAGACAAGAACAGTCCAGCAACCAGTGTACACAAATCACCACCGCTACTATCAACTACAACAATGATAAGGGAAAATAACAAGGGAAGAGAATACGATACCACTGGCCAAGAAAACGAGTTCCACATGGAAGCCCGTGTCCTTCCGGGTAACTCCCAGTCACCACCCACCACGGGCATGACGAGCTGTGGTATGGAATACCTCCCTGGCTAGCCCGGGTCAGGCGTCCCGTCTCTGCTTCCTCCCGGCTTCCCCTCCTCCCTGGCAGAGCATGAGCCTCACAAAGTCCTTGGTCAGGGTAAACATCACTTAACAACAACTGAAAACATCGACTTCACCAACACTGTTCTCAGGCTGGAAGTCAAAACACAGCACTGCACCAGCTAGCACAAAGGAAAAAAAAAAACATGACTGCTACTGCTGAACCCAGGACATAGCCATAAACAATCCCAATGCTACTTCTACTCTTATCAAGATATACTTTTCTTCCACTGGATGGCTTCAAGGGCCCAATGTAATCAGTCTGCCAGGTGCTCCAGAGAGCCTTGTCTTGTTTAATATGCTGGGCAGGGGCTTGATTTGGGTGGTTGTCCTTAAGCCTTATCTGGCTTATCTGATCTGTAAGGATCACTTCACAGGTTTTCATAGGCACTGGCCAGCCTCAGGATCAACATTCATAACAGAGGAATGCCTTGCCTGAGTGTCCTTGCTTGATATGCAACCATTCAAATTAGCGATCCCAGTCTTCCTTTTCACAGGTCATTACCCTGATCTGAGCTAAGTGATCTATTTCCTGGTTCCACTTTGAAGCAGGGGCTTTGTCCGATGCATAGCCTTTTACCCATGATATCTTTAAAGGTCGGGATCTTTCTGTTTCCAGGAGGCGCTTACAATCCTCTGTTCTCCACACTTTTGTACGACCTACTTCCCACTTGTTAGATTCCCACTGACATATCCATTCTGTAACACCCTTGTAGGTTGCGTAGGAATTGATGTAAACGGCAGTAGTGCCACTTTGTGTGGCCAACACTAAAGCTCACAGTTCTCCTGCCTGCGCTCTACCTTTACCCTCTTCCTCGACTGTTTTTCCAGTGTCAATTTCTAATGCTACTGCTTTATATTGCCACCTTAATCCCACTTGATGAGCATATGCATTGGTAAACTATATTCCCTCTGTGTCCAATCCTGCCACAAACTCTGGAGCTTTAGAATAGAAGAAGGTTTACAGTGAAACCTTAAATCTTAAACTAATAATAGTGTGTGTGCCTTTAATATGGTAGAATAGGCCAAACTGTTCTAGCTTACTAACACTTAGAGAAGAATGTTCGGCTGATGGGGGAAGGAACATCATGGAACCGATAACAACTAAGGAGACTGTAAATTAGACCAAGGATGCTAGCCTTCAAGATAACAGAGTGGCGCCCAGGATGGAGCGAGACTGGAACAGAACAGAAGCAAGGGCATACCAACTGCTAACTCAGCACTAGGACTTTGCACTGAGGTCATTCAGTAAACACTGTGAGGAAGACTATTGATGACCGCCAAAGACCCCCACTCAGCAAGAAAGAGCATGTGTAATTAGGATGCAAATACTTTAATTAATTCCTGGAAAAGCTATGAATAAGCATGAGTATGCTTAATGTATAGCTACTGTCAGCAAGTATCACATGCACTCAGAAGAATGCTGCTTTCTGAAACTACAAATTGAGTCTTAGAGAGATTCTCCCACCAACTTTTACGGTAGCAACAGGGTTGTCTTAGTAAGCCTGGATATGGATTTGTGGGTTGCTGCAATTTGGAGACTTTGACCGGACCCTCTCTTAACAGAAGTAATTGACTAATTCCTTTCAAGTATGCAACCCATTTCCAAACTGTGGCCTTTTGAGCTACTCCCTGAGGAGGAAGCTATCCATTCAGGACTGGATTCAGAAGGGAAAAAGGACCCTGTATTATGAAATCTTGCAATGTTCATAATTTCTCAGCTTCCTTAACAGATCTAGTGAGGGAAAGGAGCCCCTTTTCTCAAAAGCAACAAGTACAGCAGCTACCCAAACCCTGACAACAGCTACTGCAGCCACTCCAACCACAGTGATAATCACTCCAGCTAAACCAGAGGACCAATTTGTGCCAATATTGGTTGCCCCTGTGCGCAAGGGGAAAAGCAAAAAAGAAACAAGAAAGATGAAGAAGCAAGATGAAGAAGCAATGGCAATGCACTTACTACCCGAGACAACATCTGATCAGGAGTCATCATCACATGAATCAGAGGAAGAAGAAGAAGAGGTAACTTCCTGACCCCGGACCTCAATTGAGCTACAGAATATGTGAAAAGATTTTACCTGTAAACCAGGGGAACACATCATCACCTGGCTGCTCCGATGCTGGGCTGACAGTCACAAACAAGAAGGTAGGAAAGCTAATCAGCTGGGAACACTTGCCAGGGAAGGGGGAATTGACAAAGCAATTGCAAGAGAGAAAAAGTCCCTCAGTCTTTGGAAGCGGCTCTCAGCAACTGTTAAATAAAGGTTTCCATACAATGACGATGAGTTGTTCGGCCAAGTAGACTATGCTAGAGAAAGGCATCCAGTCTCTGAGGGAATCAGCCATTGTAGAGGTGATCTATTACAAGCCAGATGCCGGGGATACACCCATAGGTCCGGATGAAGTCAAATGTACATGACACATGTGGCGGAAATTTACACGGAATGCACCGTCATCATATGCCCATTCATAGGCAACAGTAACCTGGAATGACATAGTACCACCAACAGTGGATGAAATGATTCCCCAACTCCGAGAGTTCGAAGACAATCTCACCCCTTCCATAATTTCAGCTGTGGAAGAACTGTCCCAGGAGTTCAAACAATTGAGAGATGATCTATCAGAGCTATCCAACTCCCCACATGTACCAACACACGTCTCAGATATTAACAAATGGTGTCCTACTGCTCAAGAGAGAAGATATAGGAGGTCTACGCCATGTGCTACCCTATGGTTTTACCTGTGGGATCACAGAGAAGACATGAGGAAGTGGGATGGAAAACCTACCTCAGCTCTGGAGGAACGGGTGCATGAATTGAAGAGGAGAAAAAAGGTCAAGGATGATGATCCCATGAAATCTGTGGCTTCAGTCTCTGGTGAGCAGGTTCCCAGATGGAGTGGAAGAGATGATTTTACTGCAGCTCCTGTGACGAAGAAGACTAATCCCTGTCTACCAGACATAAGTGACCAATATTGTGATGACTATTAGAGGGGCCCTACCTCCAACCAGGTGGAGGTAGGGGACAATTGGATTTACTGGACTGTGTGGATCATATGGCCTGGCACATCAGTCCCACAGAAGTATAAGGCTCTAGTGATGCGCAGGGTTAACCGATGTACAGGGAGGTTAGGGTTAAGCCGCTTGCTTAACAATGTTACTGCTTACTCGTGGTTACTCAACAAACGCATGCTCAACGCTTATCGTGCTTGCCAGAACAGGGTGGGAGGACCAAGGCTATTGATAAGAGGAAGTAACAGTAACTCCTGTTCTCTAGACCCCTAAACTGCCTGAAATCAGTTTTGCCGTTTGGACAGTGACTAAATCACCAGGGAACATGCGCAACGGCTAGAGATGAAAAGTTCAAGAAAGACTAGTTTACTTCATCTTGAGACCACCAGGAGACACTACGCAAGCAAGGAACTTTTACCTCATTATAATATGAAGTGGGGATAGGTCATGAATATGTATAGGCGTATTGCATAACCTCATGAATATGTAATAGTTTAGAGGATAAATATGAAGGAGAACAACGCTGAGGTATGCATGCCGTTGGAGGAGAGATCCCCCACGAGCCTCAGCTCTGAATAAAGCATACTACTTTACCACTTTAACGAGTTGTGGAATCTATCCGCATATCACTAGTAGATACCAGTGCACAGTATAGCCTGATGCCATCAAGCTGTCAAGGTGCAGAACCCATTTCTATTTCTGGAGTGACAGGAGGATCCCAAGAGTTAACTGTACTGGAGGCTGAAATCAGCCTGACTGGGAGGAAGTGGCAAAAGCACCCTGTTGTGACTGGTCCAGAGGCTCCATGCATCCTTGGCATAGACTACCTCACGAGAGGGTACTTCAAAGACCCAAAAGGGTACCGGTGGGCTTTTGGTATTGCTGCTTTGGAGACTGAGGAAATTGAGCAGCTGTCCACCTTGCCTGGTCTCTCAGAGGATCCTTCTGTTGTGGGGTTGCTGAAGGTTGGAGAACAACAAGTGCCAATTGTGACCACAACAGTGCACCGGCAGCAATATAACACAAGCCAAGACTCCCTGATTCCCGTCCATAAGCTGATCCATAGACTGGAGAGCCAAAGAGTGATCAGTAGGACCCACTCACCCTTTAATAGCCCTGTGTGGCCAGTGCAAAAGCCTAACAGAGAGTAGAGACTCACAGAAGACTATCGTGGCCTGAATGAAGTCACCATTGAGTGCTGCCGTACCAGACATGCTAAAACTTCAGTATGAATTGGAATCAAAGGCAGCCAAGTGGAATGCCACAATTTATATTGCCAATGCATTTTTCTCAGTTTCTTTGGTCGCAGTTCGCTTTTACTTGGAGGGGAAGCTGGGAGGAAGCAGAGACAGGAAACCGGACCCAAACTAGCTGAAGAGTTATTCCATAGAACAGCACATCATGCCCAGTATATAAACTGGGGGCAGTTACCCAGAAGGGCTGGATTGCTGCTTGGGTCGGGCTGGGTATCGGTTGGTGGATGGTGAACAGTTGTTATCTCTTTCCTTGTAATTCCCCTTATCATTATTATTATTGGTGGTAGCAGCAGTTGTTTGTGTTATACCTTAGTCACTGGACTGTTCTTATCTCAACCCGTAGGAGTTACATTCTTTCAGTTCTCCTCCCCATCCCTTCAGGAGTGGGGGGAAGAAGGGCAGGAGTGAGCGAGCAGCTGTGCGCTTCTGGGTTGCCAGCTGGGCTTAAACCACAACAATCATCTAGTTCCAACCCCCCTGCCATGGGCAAGGAAACCTCCCACTAAACCATGTCATCCAAGGCTCTTGAACCCTTGAGCACCATGCAGGATGGATCATTTGCAAATCCCTTGGGCAGCCCATTCCAATCCAAAACCAATCCTCACCACCCTCACAGTAAAGAACTTCTTCCTTATATCTTACCTGAACTTCGCCTTTTTCAGTTTGAACCCATTACCCCTTGTCCTACCACTACAGTCCCTAATGAAGAGTCCTTCCCCAGCATCCTTGTAGGCCCCCTTCAGATATTGGAAGGCTGCTACCAGGTCTCCATGCAGCTTTCTCTCCTTCAGGTGTAACTGCCCCAACTTTCTCAGCCTGTCTTCATATGGGAGGTTCTCCAGCCCCCTGATTGTCCTCATGGCCCTCCTCCAGACTTGCTCCAACATTTCCATGTCCTTTTTATGTTGAGGACCTGTTGTGTTAACTGGTGCAGTGCTGTGTTTTGACTTCTAGTTGGAGAACAGCGTTGGTGAAGCCGATGTTTTCGGTTGTTGCTAAGTGATGTTTACCCTGACCAAGGACTCTGTGAGGCTCATGCTCTGCCAGGGAGGAGGGGAAGCTGTGAGGAAGCAGAGACGGGGCGCCTGACCCGGGCTAGCCGGGGAGGTATTCCATACCACAGCACGTCATGCCCGGGGTGGGGGGTAACTGGGAGTTACCCGGAAGGACAGGAGCTTCCGGGTGGAACTCGTTTTCTTGGCCGGTGGTATCGTATTCTCTTCCCTTGTTATTTTCCCTTATCATTGTTTTAGCTGATAGTAGCGGTGGTGATTTGTTGCTGGACTGTTCTTGTCTCAACCCGTAGGAGTTGCACTCTCTCGATCCTCCTCCCCGTTCCTCCGGGAGCGGGGAAGGGGAGAGCCCCGGTGCAGGGGGGGGGGGAGACGGACACGGACCTTGATTGTTGTCAGCTCGGCACCACTCACTGGGAGTGAGTGAACAAGTTACCTGACTGGGTTTAAACCACGACAGTTCTTTTTGGCGCCCAACGTGGGGCACGAGGGGTTGAGATAAGAACAGATCTGACTGGATTGATAGTCACTCGTCTGGTTTATGTTCCCAGTGTGGTCACCACCTTTATACTTTGGGAGGTATATGATGGAGGTGCTTAGCAATTACACATCTTTTTTCTCCTTCTCAGGTGCTCAACCTGTGAAGGAGACATCCTTTTACCCTCCTAGTCGTCCCCCCAGACCATTTACATTTGAGAGTTTTGAATTTTTTAAATGGCCTTTTAATGCTGTTGAGACTTGTTTACTGATGGTGATGGGAATCACCATGCTAACACGCATACAGAGTGTGTTTTGCCCACTACTGATTTCAAGAGTTAAGCAGATTCAGGTTTGGGTCTTGTCTGGGGTCAAAAGACGATGTAGGAGGACCGAGAGATTTTCCCAGAGGCTGGACAGCCATGAGTGGCAGGGTGTGTGGGATAGTATGGGCAAGTATCTAGGTCAGTGGGCCCCTCCAGTATTTTGGAATTTCACTACCGAACAACTGCAAAATCCAGAAGAATTAGTAAAACACTTAAATGAGGTGTGTGGTCATTCTGGCCATACCAGAGATGGACAAATCACGGCAACGTGCTGGGGCTTGGCCTATGCTTACAGGGCCTTGTTCAACACTATCCAGCACCTTCAAAAGGAAAAGAATATCGGCGGATTTGAGGGCAAAGCGACAGTCGCTACTCAAACTTTGGCTGCAATGAACTGCGCAGCTACCCCAGTGGCAAGTACAGCAGCTGCTCAAACTTCAACTGCAACAGACAGCGCGGTTACCCCAGCTCCAAGCACGGTAGCTACACCACCCCCAGCAACAAGTACAGTCGCTACTCAAACCACAGTGATAATCACTGCAGCCAAACCAGAGGACCAATTCGTACCAATATCAGTTGCCCCTGTACGCAAGAGAACAAGCAAAAAGGAGGCAAAAAGGGTGAAGCGAGATGAAGAACCAATGAATTCACCACCCGGTCCAGAATCTGATCAGGAGTCATCATCACATGACGAAGAAGAAGAAGAAGAGGTAACTTCTCGACCTCGAACCTCAACCGAGCTGCGGAATATGCGAAAAGATTTTACCCGTCAACCAGGGGAGCACATCATCACCTGGTTACTCCGATGCTGGGACAATGGGGCCGATGGTCACGAACTAGAAGGTACAGAAGCCAAGCAGCTGGGATCACTTGCTAGAGAAGGGGGAATTGACAAAGCAATTGCAAGAGAGAAAAGTCCCTCAGCCTTTGGAGGAGGCTCTTGGCAGCTGTGAAAGAAAGGTTTCCGTACAAGGACGATGTTACGAGTCGTTCGGCCAAGTGGACTACTATAGACAAAGGCATCCAGTCTCTGAGGGAATCGGCCATCGTAGAGATGATCTATCACATCAAGCCGAATAACGGGGATACACCTATAGATCCAGATGAAGTTGAATGTACACGACCCATGTGGCGAAAACTTACACGGAATGCACCGTCATCATATGCCCATTCATTGGCAACAGTGACCTGGAATGACATAGTACCACTAACAGTGGATGAAATGGTTCATAAACTCCGAGAGTTCGAAGACAATCTCACTCCTTCCATCATCTCAGCTGTGAAAAAACTGTCCCAGGACCTCGACAAATTGAGGGACGATGTATCTGATTTATCCAGCTCCTCACGTGTACCAACACACGTCTCAGCTATTAACAAAAGACGTCCTATTATTCAAGAGAGGAGATACAGAAGGTATACGCCACGGGGTACCCTATGGTTTTACCTGCTGGATCACGGAGAAGACATGACAAAGTGGGATGGAAAACCTACTTCAGCTTTGGAGGAACGGGTGAGTGAACTGAAGAGGGGAGCAAGGGCCAAGACTGATCGTCCCATGAGAGCTACGGCTTCAGTCTCTGGTGAGCAGTTTCCCAGATGGAGTGGAAGAGCTGATTTTACTCCAGCTCCTGTGATAACGAAGAATAATCCCTTTCAACACGACTTAAGTGTCCAATGCTGTGACGACCATTAGAGGGGCCCTGCCTCCAGCCAGGTGGAGGTAGGGGACAATCGGATTTACTGGACTGTGTGGATCAGATGGCCTGGCACATCAGTCCCACAGAAGTATAAGGCTCTAGTAGATACCGGTGCACAGTGTACCCTGATGCCATCAAGCTGTCAAGGGGTGGAACCCATCTATATTTCTGGAGTAACAGGAGGATCCCAAGAGTTGACTGTGCTGGAGGCTGAAATCAGCCTGACTGGGAGGGAGTGGCAAAAGCACCCTATTGTGACTGGTCCAGAGGCTCCATGCATCCTCGGCATAGACTACCTCAAGAGAGGGTACTTCAAAGACCCAAAAGGGTACCGGTGGGCTTTTGGTATTGCTGCTTTGGAGACTGAGGAAATTGAGCAGCTGTCCACCTTGCCTGGTCTCTCAGAAGATCCCTCTGCTGTGGGGTTGCTGAAAGTTGAAGAACAACAAGTGCCAATTGCGACCACAACAGTGCACCGGCGGCAATATCGCACCAACCGAGACTCCCTGATTCCCATCCATCAGCTGATCCGTAGACTGGAGAGTCAGGGGGTGATCAGCAGGACCCGCTCACCCTTCAATAGCCCCATATGGCCAGTGCGAAAGTCTAATGGAGAATGGAGACTAACAGTAGACTATCGTGGCCTGAATGAAGTCACACCACCATTGAGTGCTGCCGTACCGGACATGCTAGAACTTCAGTATGAACTAGAGTCAAAGGCAGCCAAGTGGTATGCCACGATTGATATTGCCAATGCATTTTTCTCCATTCCTTTGGCAGCAGAGTGCAGGCCACAGTTTGCTTTTACTTGGAGGGGTGTCCAGTTCACTTGGAACCGACTGCCCCAGGGGTGGAAACACAGCCCTACCATTTGCCATGGACTGATCCAGACTGCACTGGAACAGGGGCAAGCTCCAGAACACCTGCAATACATTGATGACATTATTGTGTGGGGCGATACAGCGGAAGAAGTCTTTGAGAAAGGGAGGAAAATAATCCAAATCCTGCTGAAAGCCGGTTTTGCCATAAAACGGAGTAAGGTCAAGGGACCTGCACAGGAGATTCAGTTTTTGGGAATAAAATGGCAAGATGGACGTAGACAGATCCCCACAGATGTGATCAACAAGATAACAGCAATGTCTCCACCAACTAATAAGAAAGAAACGCAAGCTTTCTTGGGTGCAGTGGGGTTCTGGAGAATGCACATCCCAAATTACAGTTCGATTGTAAGCCCTCTCTATCATGTGACCCGGAAGAAGAATGATTTTAAATGGGGCCCTGAGCAGCAACAAGCCTTTGAGCAAATTAAACGCGAGATAGTTCATGCAGTAGCCCTTGGACCAGTCCGGACCGGGCCAGATGTAAAAAATGTGCTGTACACTGCAGCTGGGGAGAACGGTCCTACCTGGAGCCTCTGGCAGAAAGCTCCAGGGGAGACTCGAGGTCGACCCCTCGGCTTTTGGAGTCGGGGATACAAAGGATCTGAGGCCAGCTATACCCCAACTGAGAAAGAGATACTGGCAGCGTATGAAGGGGTTCGAGCTGCTTCGGAAGTGATTGGCACTGAAGCACAGCTCCTCCTGGCACCCCGGCTGCCCGTGCTGGGCTGGATGTTCAAAGGCAGGGTCTCCTCTACACATCATGCAACTGATGCTACATGGAGTAAATGGGCTGCACTAATTACACAACGAACTCGAATAGGAAATCCCAGTCGTCCAGGCATTCTAGAAGTCATCATGGACTGGCCAGAGGGCAAAGATTTCGGAATGTCACCAGAGGAGGAGGTGGTGCGTGCTGAAGAGGCCCCACCATATAATAAACTGTCAGAAAGTGAAAAGCAGTATGCCTTGTTTACTGATGGCTCTTGCCGTATTGTGGGAAAGCATCGGAGATGGAAGGCAGCTGTATGGAGTCCTGGACGACAAGTTGCAGAAACTGCTGAAGGAGAGGGTGAATCGAGTCAATTTGCCGAGGTGAAAGCCATCCAGCTGGCCCTGGACATTGCTGAACGAGAAAAGTGGCCAGTACTTTATCTCTATACTGACTCATGGATGGTGGCAAATGCCCTGTGGGGGTGGTTGAAGCAATGGAAGCAGAACAACTGGCAACGCAGAGGTAAACCCATCTGGGCTGCTGCACTGTGGAAAGATATTGCTGCCCGGGTGCAGAACCTGGTGGTGAAGGTACGTCATGTAGATGCCCATGTACCCAAGAGTCGGGCCACTGAGGAACACCAGAACAACCAACAAGTGGATAAAGCGGCTAAGATTGAAGTGGCTCAGATGGACTTAGATTGGCAACATAAAGGTGAATTATTTCTGGCCCGGTGGGCCCATGACACTTCAGGCCATCAGGGCAGAGATGCAACATACAGATGGGCCCGTGACCGAGGGGTGGACTTAACAATGGACACTATTGCCCAGGTTATTCATGAGTGTGAAACATGTGCTGCAATTAAACAAGCCAAGCGGTTAAAGCCTCTTTGGTATGGAGGACGATGGTTGAAGTATAAATATGGGGAGGCCTGGCAGATTGACTATATCACACTGCCACCAACCCGCCAAGGCAAGCGCCATGTGCTTACCATGGTGGAAGCAACCACCGGGTGGCTGGAAACATACGCTGTGCCCCATGCCACTGCCCGGAACACTATCCTGGGCCTTGAGAAACAGATTTTGTGGCGACACGGCACCCCAGAGAGAATTGAATCAGACAATGGGACTCATTTCCGGAATAACCTTATAGATATTTGGGCCAAAGAGCATGGCATTGAGTGGGTATATCACATCCCCTACCATGCACCAGCCTCTGGGAAAATCGAACGGTACAATGGGCTGTTAAAAACTACACTGAGAGCGATGGGTGGGGGAACTTTCAAGCATTGGGATACACATTTACCAAAGGCCACCTGGTTGGTCAACACCAGAGGATCTGCCAACAGGGCTGGCCCAGCCCAGTCAGAACTTTTACATATTGTAGAGGGGGACAAAGTTCCTGTGGTGCATATGAAGAATTTGCTGGGGAAGACAGTCTGGGTTATTCCTGCTTCAGGTAAAGGCAAACCCACTCGTGGGATTGCTTTTGCTCAGGGACCTGGATATACTTGGTGGGTAATGCGGGAAGATGGGGAAGTCCGATGTATACCTCAAGGGGATTTGATTTTAGGGGAAAACAGCCAGTGAACTCAATTGTATACTGTTGCCTGCTGTGTAATGCTTTTATAGCCCATCAACTAGATGTCTCCAGGTCACCAGCGACTGGCCCTGACTTCCCTCCAGCCATCATCCCAACAGAGAATGAACTTGGAACATCATGGACCGAATGGACTCGGCAGCATTATAGGGATTGGTCCATGCACTAAGAAAATGATTTTTTCCTCTTGGTCTGTATGTATATGGATGTATATATGTGGGAGAGCGATGGTGTATTGAAAATGTGGGATCTGAGCACGACGTGAATGGTATGGAATAAGGGGTGGATAATGTCCTGGGTTCAGCAGTAGCAGTCATGTTTTTTCCTTTGTGTTAACTGGTGCAGTGCTGTGTTTTGACTTCTAGTTGGAGAACAGCGTTGGTGAAGCTGATTCTCAACCCGTAGGAGTTGCACTCTCTCGATCCTCCTCCCCGTTCCTCCGGGAGCGGGGAAGGGGAGAGCCCCGGTGCAGGGGGGGGGGGGAGACGGACACGGACCTTGATTGTTGTCAGCTCGGCACCACTCACTGGGAGTGAGTGAACAAGTTACCTGACTGGGTTTAAACCACGACAACGACATGTTTTTGCATGCAGCCATCCAGCCAGTTCTTTACCCACCGAATGGTCCATCTATCAAATTGATGTCTCTCCAATTTAGAGACAAGGATCTCATGCGCGACAGTTTCGAACGCTTTGTATAAGTCCAGGTAGATGATGTCAACTGCTCTGCCCCTGTCCATCTATTCCGTAGCCCATAGCTCTGTAGTTCTGTAGCTATTTTTCTCCTTCTTAGTAGCAGGCGCAGTGCTGTATTTTCGGCTTTATTTTGAGAACATTTCTGATAACACAGCTGGTTTAGTTATTGCGAAGTAATGTTTACCCTTGTCCTGGGTTCAGCAGTAGCAGTCATGTTTCTCCTCCTTGGTAGCTGGTGCAGTGCTGTGTTTTGACTTTCAGCTCGGGAACAGAGCTGATAGCGATGTTTTGGTTTGGCCAAGGACTTTGTGAGCCTCATGCCCTGCCAGGGAGGAGGGGAAGCCAGGAGGAAGCAGAGACAGGACACCTGACCCAAACTGAGCAAAGAGGTATTCCATACCACAGCACGTCATGCCCAGGAGGTAACTGGGAGTGAGCCGGAGGGGCTGGGAGACTGCGGGGTTGGAGGAGGTATCGGTCGGAGCTTGGTCGGGCTTGGGGGGCGAGTTATTGGTCAGCTGGTGCTGAGGTGTTGTATTCTCTTCCCTTGTTATTTCCTTTATCATTGTTATTATTGGTGGTAGCAGTAGTGATCTGTGTTATACCTTAGTTACTAAACTGTTCTTATCTCAACCCGTGGGAGTTGCATTCTTTTCGATTCTCCTCTCCGTCCCTCCGGCAGTAGGGGGAGGGAAAGAAGGGGGGGGGGGGGGGGTGAGTGAACAAATTACCTGTTTGGGTTTAAACCACGACAACCCTGATCAAGGACTTTTCAGTCTCTCATGCTCTGTCAGGGAAGAGGGGCACAGGGAGCTGGGACGGAGCAGAGACAGGACACCTGACCCAAAGTAGCCAAAGTGGTATTCCATACCGCAGCACGTCATGCCCAGTATAGAAACTGTGGGGAGTTACCTGGAAGGCCCAGATCACTTCTTGGGTCTGGCTGGGTATCGGTTAGAGGGTGTTATGCACTTGTATTGTGCATCACTTGTGTTTATTGGTTTATTTTCCTTTTCCCCTTTGAATTTTATATTCTCTTCCCTTGTTATTTCTCTTATCATTTTTATTATTGGTGGTGGTAGTAGTGGTTTTGTATTATATCTTAGTGTCATGGTTTAAGCCCAGCTGGCAAGCCAGAAATCATGCAGGTGTTTGCTCACTTTCCCCCCCTCCCCCCTCCTCCCCCCACTCCTAGAGGGATGGGGAGGAGAACTGAAAGAATGTAACTGCCACAGGTTGAGATAAGAACAGTCCAGCAACTAAGGTATAACACAAACCACTGCTGCTACCACCAATAATAACAATGATAAGGGAAATAACAAGGGAAGAGAACACAACCGTTCACCACCTGCCAACCGATACCCAGCCCGACCGAGCAGTGATCTAGCCCTTCTGGGTAACTGCCCACAATTTATATACTGGGCATGACGTGCTGTGGTATGGAATACCTCTTTGTGTAGTTTGGGTCAGGTGTCCTGTCTCTGCTCCGTCCTGGCTTCCTGTGCCCCTCTTCACTGGCAGAGCATGAGAGACTGAAAAGCCCTTGATCAGGGTAAGCATTACTTGGCAACAACTAAAGCATTGGTGTGTTACCCACATTTTTCTCAGACTAAAGCTGAAAACACAGCACTGCACCAGCTACTAAGAAGGAGAAAAATAACTCTTACAAGTGAACCCAGGGTGGGAGTGGCTGAGGGAACTGTAGTTGTTTAGTCTGGAGAATTGGCATACCATGTCATGCTCAGGATAGAAACTGGGGGAATTTACCCATAATTCTTTTGATTCTCCTCCCCCATCCCTCCAGGAGCAGGGGAGAAGAATGGTGGGGGAGTGAGCGGCTGCTTGGTTCTGAGTTACTGGCTGTGCTTAAACCATGACAACTACTCATAAGATGTGTGCTTCAGGCACTTTACCAGCCCTGTTGCCCTTCTCTGCACCTGCTCCAGCACCTCAATGTCTTTCCTGGAGTGAGGGGCCCAAAACTGAACACAGTATTCGATGTGCACCCTCACCAGTGCTGAGTATAGGGGGATGATAACTCCCCTGGCCTTGCTGGCTACGCTATTTTTGATACAGACCAGCATGCTATTGGCCTTCTTGCCTGCCTGGGCACAAGCTGGCTTGTGTTCAGCTCCATCAATCAGCACCCCGAGGTCCTTTTCTGCTGAGCAGCTTTCCAGACACTCTACCAAGACTGTAGCATTGCATGGGGTTGTTGTGGCCCAAATGCAGGACCTGGCACTTTGCCTTGTTGAACCTCATACCACTGGCCACAGTCCATTGATCCAGCCTGTCCAGATCCCTCTGCAGACCCTTCCTGTCTTTCAGCAGATCAATACTCCCAGCCAGTTTGGTGTTGCCTGTAAATTAAAGCAGTTAAAGCATCTTTGGTATGGAGGGCAATGGCTGAAGTACAAAAATGGCATGGAGATCCCACTGACCTGCCAAGGCAAGCGCCATGTGCTTATCATTTTGGAAGCGACCACTGGATGGCTGGAAACATATGCTGTGCCCCACGCCACTGCTCAGAGCACTATCCTGGGACTTGAGAAACAAATCTTGTGGGGACACGGCACCCCAGAGAGAATTGAGTCAGACAGTCGGACTGATTTCTGGAACAACCTTATAGAAACTTGGCCCAAAGCTCATGACATTGAGTGGGTATATCACATCCCCTACCATGTACCAGCCTCTGGGAAAATCAAACGGTACAATGGGCTGCCAAAAACTATACTGAGAGCAATGGGTGGTGGGACTTTCAAACATTGGGATACACATTTCCCAAAAGCCACTTGGTTGGTCAACATGAGGGGATCTGCCAAAGCGGCTGGCCCAGCCCAATCAGAACTTTTATGCCCTGTAGACGGGGATAAAGTTCCTGTGGCACGCACAAAGAATTTGGTGGGGAAGACAGTCTGGGTTATTCCTGCTTCAGGTAAAGGCAAACCCACTCGTGGGATTGATTTTGCTCAGGGACCCGAATATACTTGTTGGGTAATGGAGGAATATGGGGAAGTCCGATGTGTACCTCAAGGGTTTTTGATTTTTTGGGAAAACAGCTAATGAACTTGATTATATGCTGTTGCCTGATATATAACACTTTTGTTAGCACATCAGCTAAATACCAATCTCCACAACTCTAGGCTTTGAAAAGAAAATATGTGTGGTCAGGATCATCAGCAGTTAATGTTAAGTCATGGGAAAAGCCAGCAGCAGCAGTGGCAGTCCCCCAGAACTGTCCTCACGCCACCACTGACAGACTCTGACTTCCCTCTGATCATCACCCCAACAAAGAAAGAACTTTGATGAAACCAGATGAGCTCAGCATTGACCAGAAGAGTTCAGCAGTGTCATCAGCAGGCAAAAAAGCCAAAACTGCACACCACCTTTCTTACTCAGTCTCACCTTTGTGCCTGGCAAAATCTTGGAGCAGATTCTCCTGGAAAGCATGCTAAGTCACATGAAAAACAACGAGGTGGTTGATGACAGCCAGCATGGCTTCACCGAGGAAAATCATGCCTGACCAACTTGGTAGCCTTCTATGATGGGGCTATAGAACTGATGGACTGGTCTTCCCTGCTGTTTTGACTTTAGGTGCATTGGGACTGCCTGATCCTGCACCTTGAAGATTTTATTCTTGAAGATTGCCCAGGCTTCCTTGACCCCTTTGTCCTTCATTAATGTTTCACAGGGAATTCTGCCTTCCAGTGTCCTAAACAGGCCAAAGTCATCCCTCCAGAAGTCTAAGGTGAAGGTTTTGCTGGCCTTCCTCCTGACTTCTCCAGGGACTGAATCTTTTGTGATCGCTTTGCCTAAGACGGCCTCCAACCATCGCATTACACACCAGTCCTTTTCTGTTTGAGAACAGCAAATCTAGCCAGACATCTCCCCTAGTTGGACCACTGTCATGATTTAAGCCCAGCAGGTAACTCAGAACCATGCAGCCACTCCCTCACTCCCCTGCTACTTCCCCCCTGCTCTCAGCAGGATGGGGAGGAGAATCAAAAAAATATGCAAAATAAAACTGCTCACCACCTGCCAACTACTGGCCTAGGTACTTGCCCATACTATCCCACACATCCTACCACTCATGACTGACCATTCTTGGGGAAGATCTCTTGGCGGTATTCTTAGATAGCTGTTTAACCTTGGACAAGACCTGAGCCTAACCCTGCTTAGCTTCAGAGATCAGACGAGATCAGGTGTTGTCAGGGTGGTCTGGCCATAGGTAAAACACCTACAGCATATGCAGCAACATGCTGATTCCCAGCGAAAGGAGAAGTCTGTTTTCAAGGGTACTTAAAGGATAATTAAAATTTTAAAAATTATCATAGAATCATAGAATAGTTAGGGTTGGAAAGGACCTTAAGATCATCTAGTTCCAACCCCCCCGCCATGGGCAGGGACACCATAAACAAAACCACATCACTCAAGACTCCATCCATCCTGGTCTTTAACACTGCCAGGGATGAATAATTCACAACTTCCCTGGGCAACCCATTCCAGTGCCTCACCACACTCACAGTAAAGAACTCCTTCCTTATACCTAACCTGAACTTCCCCTGTTTAAGTTTGAACACTTTACCCCTTGTCTAATTGCTGCAATCCCTAATGAAGCATCCCTCCCCAGCATCGTTGTAGGCCCCCTTCGGATACTGGAAGGCTGTTATGAGGTCTCCACACAGCCTTCTCTTCTCCAGGCTGAACAGCCCCAACTTTCTTAGCCTATCTTCATATGGGAGGTGCTTGAGCCCCCTGATCATCCTCGTGGCCCTCCTCTGGACATGTTCCAACAGTTCCGTGTCCTTTTTATGTTGAGAACTCCAAGTGAGGTCTGATGAGAGCAGAGTAGAGGGGCAGGATCACCTCCTTTGACCTGCTGGTCATGCTCCTTTTGATGCAGCCCAGGATATGGTTGGCTTTCTGGGCTGCGAGCCCACACTGCTGGCTCATGTTCAGTTTTTCATCAACCTTCCTCCTTAATAGGGTGGACACAATCCTGTAAAGTATACGAAGGTCTAGGTATACCTAGACCTAGTATACCACTGGCCTACACACTTGCCCATACTATTCCACACACCCTGACACTCATAACTATCCAGCCTTGGGGAAGATCTCTTGGTGATATTCTTAGATAGTTTTTTAACCTTAAACAAGACCCGAAGCACATTCAGCAACATGCTGATTCTGAGCATTTAGGCCATGCTGATTTTAACATCCCGAGAATATTCCAAATTTTCTAAATTCTCAAACTCTACTGTAAATAACCTGGTGGGAAAGTGGAACATATGGGAGGATGTCTCCTCCATTGGCTGTCTCTCTGAGGAGAAAAGGCAAAAGGTGTAAGTAATAATAGTTCCCATTAGGTGTGTCCCAAAATATAGAGTTGCCAGCAATGCTGAGTACACATACCAGATTAGATTCATGACCAACAATTCTATCATATCACAAGCCAGTATTATAAAGGACAACAACGTGAGAACCTCAGTCCAGGCCCCAAAGGTGATAAACACCAAACCGCGAATGCATAAAGCAAGTAAAATGTTACATAACCCAACTCTGAGAATACATGCAACAACTCTGAGAGCAAATTAATCACCACTGTGACCAGCAACTATTAAGCCAATACCAAATTTGTTTTAAGATGGTCTGGTCAGATCTGTCATTATCTCAATGCTTTGTGCCCCACTTTGGGTGCCAAAAGGACTGTTGTGATTTAAGCCCAGATGGCAACTGAGTGGGATGGTGCATGGAACTGATATTTTGATAATTGCCTTAAACATTGCTTAGTGCACAAATTCAAGAGGAACTGGTGCAAAACTGTTCTGCAGAAAATGGAAAGGAACTGAAATGACCTGGTGCTGCAAAGTGACCCGCTGTTGCCTAACTTGGTAAGCACAACCAACCACAACCACAAGGATGAAACAGCTTTAGGTCTTGCAAAAGTGGGATCTACCTAGTGCCTCCTGGAAGAAACTTCTGTGGTAACATAAAGCAAAGGCTCATGGACACTCATGACCACCAATGAGGACCCCCTGTGACCCCCACTCACACACTAAGCTTGCACAGACACAGACCACACCCACCCTTGCTTTGTATGGAAGTGAGGAGGCATCCTCTTGGGACTATGTAACCTGAAGCTCTGGTGGGACCACCACCACTAAGACACCCAGGCTGAAGAAGACCAATGGGACGCCGCTGGATCCATGGGTAGTGATATCTCCTTTTATCCCTCTCCTCTCCTCTCCTCTCCTCTTTATTGAATAGTGACCAGATATAAGTAAAAACATGTGGCACAGGACTTGCTTATCCAGTTAAAGCAATCTTATTCCCAATATATCTATAGAAGTTTTTCTCATTGCCCTTAATGTCCTTGTCCAGATTCAGTTGTCAGAGCTTTAGCTTTCTTAACCTGATCCCTGTCTGTTCTGACTATTTCTCTATATTCCTCCTAGGCTACCTTGCTGTTCTTGCTCCCACCTTCTGTAGGCCACCTTTTTATGCTGGAGTTTGTCCAGGAGCTCCTTGTTCATCCACACAGGCCTCCTGGTGTTTCAGCTTGTCTTCCTCTTTGTTGGTATGCATAGCTCCTGAGCTTGAAGGAGGTGATCCTTGAATACTAGCCAGGTTTCTTAGGCTCCTCTTCCTTCCAGGACTTTATCCCATGGCACTCCACCAAGCAGATCCCTCAAGAGTCCAAATCCCACTGTCCTGAAGTCCAGGGTAGTGAGCTTGCTGTGCACCCTTCTTGCTGCCCTGCGGATCTCAAACTCCATCATTTTGTAGTCACTGCAGCTGAGCCTGCCCTCCAGCATCACATTCCCCACCAGTTCCTCCCCATTGGCAAGGACAAGGTCCAACATAAACCTCCTCCTTGTTGGTTCCTCTATTGCTTGGAGAAGGAAGTTATTGTCAATGCATTAGAGGAACCTCCTGGATTTCTTGTGCCTTTCTGTGTTGTCCCTCCAACAGATAGTCGAAGTCTCCCATAAGGACCAAGGATTGTGAACACAAGTCAGTACCTATCAGTCTATAGAGGGCTTCATCTGTTTGGTCTTCCTGGTCAGGTGGCCTGTAGAAGGCCCCCATTGTAAAGTTACCTGTCCCTGCTCTCTCTTTAATCCTGATGCATAAACTCCCGGTCACTTCCTCGTCCATCCTCAGGCAGAGCTCTGTGCACTCCAGGTGGTCATGGACATAGAGGTCGAAACCCCCTCCTTTTCTCCCCAGCCTATCTTTCCTGAATACCCTTCCTTCTATTCCAACACTCCAGTCATAGGAAACATCCCACCATGTCTTTGTGATGCCGATGAGGTTGCAGCCCTTCAAGGCATGTGCACACCTCTAACTCCTTTTGCTTATTCCCCATGCTACATGCATTGACATAGAGTCATTTCAGTTGGGCCTCTGACAATGCTGGCTTAGTGTCTGGAGTGGCTGGAAGTCCTTGGTGCTGCTCATCAGGTGCTCTGTTGCTGGCCTGTGATACCTCCCCAGGTTCTGGGCATCTTCTACTGGCACTAGTATCAGGCTGGTAGGAGCAGAATGGATTGAGATTCCTCTCCATCAGCAACTTTAGTTTGAGCCTTCTTCACCACCTTGTCAAGCCTCTGACCAAAGACACATTTCCCTTTCTTTGAGAGGTGGACCCCATCAGCCTCCAGATGACCAAGTTTCTCAAAATAAGTCTCATTGTCTATGTAGCCAACCCCCTGGCTGTGGCACCACTACTGTGACCATTTGTTGATTTGCCAGATTTGATTGGCCCTTTCAAGCACCTTCCCATTGACCAGGAGGACTGATGAAAAGACTACCTGTGCTCCCAAGTCCTTGGCAGCCACTCCTGGGGCTCTGTAATCCTTCTTGATTATCCTCACACTGCTCCCGGCCCTATCTGTGGTGTCCACGTGAAACAAGAGCAGTGGGTAATAGTCAGTTAGCCGTACGAGGCTCAGTAGTCTCACCGTGACATTCCTGATGTGAGACCCCGGTGGGCAGCACACCTCACTATGTTACCATAAAAGTCAGTCAGAGAAACTCTCTAAGACTCAATTTGGAGTTTTACAAAGCAGCATTTTTTACTACAGCACTGGGCACACACACAAATAGCTTTGCAAAGGTGAGCATGCCTGTTACTTGTCGGCAGTAGCTTTATATTTAGCATACTCATGCATATTTACAGATTTTTCCATGGAATTATTTACATATTCATGAGATTTCCAGGAAATAATTATAAAATTTGCATTCTAATTACGCATGCATTTTCTTGCTGAGTGGGGGTCTCTGGTGGTCTGTCCAGCTGAACCCAGGACATGGTCATTGGTAGTCTTCCTCATTGTGTTTATTGAATGACCTCAGTGCTTGCACATGATTGCAAGGTCCTAGTGCTGAGTTAGCAGTTGGTATGTCCTTGCTTCTGTTCTGTTCAAGTCTTGCTCCACACTGGGTGCTGTTCTTCTATCCTGAAGGTTGGCATCCTTGGTCTTATTTACTGTCTCCTTAGCTGTTATCAGTCCCGCAATGTTCCTTCCCCTGTCAGCCGAACATTCCTTTCTCTCTTCATGTTAGCAAGTTAGAACAGGTTGCTGTATTCTACTATGTTAGTTTAAAGACACACACGCTACTGTTAGTTTAAACCTATAATTTAAGCCTACATCTGGAGAGCGCATGAGGCCAGCAAATGGGTGCCTCTGTACCTCTCAAAAGCAAGTCACCTACAACTATCATCTGTCGCCTTTTCCTAGTTGTGGTTGTTGTCCTTGGTGTAGACTGGGCTGTGTACTTAGAATCATAGAACAGTTTGGGTTGGAAGGGACCTTCAATAGTCATCTAGTCCAACCTCCCTGCAATGAGCAGGGACATCTTGAAGTAGATCAGGTTGCCCAGAACCACATCCATCCTGGCCTTGAATGTGTGTAGGGACGGTGACACCACCTCTCTGGGCAACCTGGTCCAGTATTCTACCACCCTCATCGTAAAAAAACTTTTCCTCACTTCTTGCCTGAAGCTTCCCTCTTTTAGTTTAAAACAATTACCCCTGGTCCTATCACAACAGGCACTGCTAAAAAGTTTCTCCCCATCTTTCTTAAAGGTTTCTTTCAAGTACTGAAAGGTTGCAATAAGGTGTCCCTGGAGTCTTCTCTTCTTCAGGATGAACAAGCCAAACTCTCTCAGCCTTTCCTCACAGGAAAGGTGTTCCATCCCTCTGATCATTTTTGTGGCCCTTCTCTGGACCCTCTCCAACAGGTCCAAATCTTTCCTGTACTGAGGGCTACAGAGCTGGACACAGTACTCCAGGTGGAGTCTCATCAGAGCAGAGGGGCAGAATCACCTCCCTTGACCTGCTGGCTACGCTTCTTTGGATGCAGCCCAAGGTATAATTTGCCTTCTGCGATGCAAGCGCACATTGCCAGCTCATGTCCAATCTTTCATCCACCAGTGCTCCCAAGTTTTTCTCCTCTGGGGTACTCTCAATCCATTCATCCCCCAGCCTGTATTGACACTGGGGGTTGTCCCGACCCAGGTGCAGGACCTTCCACTTGGCCTTGTTGAACCTCATGAGGTTTGCATGGGCCCACTTCTCGAACTTGCCCAAGTCCCTCTGGATGGCATTCAGATGGATGGATGGCGAGCTCCACGACTGCATGATCACTGCAGCCCAGTCTGCCCCCAATCTTGACCTCACCGATTATCTCACTTGCATTGGTGACCATGAGGTCCAGTATTGCATACCCCGGTATGGCTATTGCCTGGCTTAGAAAGTTATCCTCACTGCACTACAGGAGTCTACTTTTCCAGCAGATGTCAGGGTGGTTGAAGACCCCTAGCAGGACAAGAGAGTGAGAGTGTGATGCCTCCTGTAGCTGGTGTAAAAAGGCTTCATCAGTAGTCTCATGTCCTGTGTACACCTGTAACAGTTATTTCTCTCCTTCTTAGTAGCTGGTGCAGTGCTGTGTTTTCAACTCTAGTCTGAGAACAACACTGATCACAGAATCACAGAATCCCAAGGGCTGGAAGGGACCTCAAAAGATCATCTAGTCCAACCCTCCTGCAAGAGCAGGGTAACCTAGAGTACATCACACAGAAACTTGTCCAGGCAGGCCTTGAATATCTCCAATGTAGGAGACTCCACAACCCCCCTGGGCAACCCGTTCCAGTGCTCTGTCACTCTCACAGTAAAGAAGTTTTTCCTGATGTTCACATGGAACCTCCTATGCTCCAGTTTACACCCATTGCCCCTTGTCCTATCACTGGACATCACTGAAAAAAACCTAGCTCCATCATCCTGACACTCACCCTTTGCATATTTGTAAACACTGATGAGGTCACCCCTCAGTCCCCTCTTCTCCAAGCTAAAGAGACCCAGCTCCCTCAGCCTCTCCTCATAAGGGAGATGTTCCACTCCCTTAATCATCTTTGTGGCTCTGTGCTGGACTCTTTCAAGCAATTCCCTGTCCTTCTTGAACTGAGGGGCGCAGAACTGGACACAATAATCCAGATGCAGCCTCACCAAGGCAGAGTAGAGGGGGAGGAGAACCTCTCTTGACCTACTAACCACTGATAACACACTGATGTTTTTAGTTGTTGCTAAGTAATGCTTACTCTGATTAAGGACTTTTCAGCCTCACGCTCTTGCCAGGGAGGAGGGGCACAAGAAGCTGACAGGAAGCAGAGACAAGTCACCTGACCCAAACTAGCCAAAGGGGTATTCCATACCACAGCGTGTCATGCCCAGTATAGAAACTGGGGGGAGTTACCCGGAAGGGCTAGATTGCTGCTCAGGTTGGGCTGGGTATCTGTCAGCAGGTGCTGAGCAATTGTATTCTCTCCCCTTGTTGTTATTTCCCTTATCATTATTATTACTGGTGGTTGCAGTAGTAGTAGTTTTGTATTATACCTTAGTTACTGGACTGTTCTTATTTTAGCCCGTGGGAGTTACATTCTTTCAATTCTCCTCCCCATCTCTCTGGGGATGGAAGGAGGAAAATGGAGGGGGGGGGGAGTGAGCTAGTGGATGTGTGGTTCTGAGTTGCCAGCTGGGCTTAAACCATGACAATTAACACCCAGGGATACTTCAGTCCCTTATGAGGAGTCATTCTGTCTCTGGCTTTCCTGCTTCCAGCCAGTTCAACTCCTTCTGCAGTTGGGCCTTCTTGCCCTCCATGCTAGATCATTTCTCTGTGTCCTGGGTTCAGCAGTAGCAGTCATGTTTTTTCCTTTGTGGTAGCTGGTGCAGTGCTGTGTTTTGACTTCCAGCCTGAGAACAGTGTTGGTGAAGCCGATGTTTTCAGTTGTTGCTAAGTGATGTTTACCCTGACCAAGGACTTAGTGAGGCTCATGCTCTGCCAGGGAGGAGGGGAAGCTGTGAGGAAGCAGGGAAGGGGCGCCTGACCCGGGCTAGCCAGGGAGGTATTCCGTACCACAGCACGTCATGCCCGGGGTGAGGGGTAACTGGGAGTTACCCGGAAGGACACGGGCTTCCGGGTGGAACTCGTTTTCTTGGCCGGTGGTATCGTATTCTCTTCCCTTGTTATTTTCCCTTATCATTGTTGTAGTTGATGGTAGCGGTGGTGATTTGTTGCTGGACTGTTCTTGTCTCAACCCGTAGGAGTTGCACTCTCTCGATCCGCCTCCCCATTCCTCCGGGAGCGGGGAAGGGGAGAGCCCCGGTGCGGGGGGGGGACACGGACCTCGGTTGTTGTCAGCTCGGCACCACTCACTGGGAGTGAGTGAACAAGTTACCTGCCTGGGTTTAAACCACGACAGTTCTTTTTGGCGCCCAACGTGGGGCACGAGGGGTTGAGATAAGAACAGATCTGACTGGATTGATAGTCACTCGTCACAATGCTGATTTATTGGCTCTCAAGGTTGTTCCTCTTGATCTCACAGTTTCAGTATACCATATCTTACGTCCATCCGGTATTGGCTGTATTAGTGTTTTTCAAGTGTGGGGCTTGGGCTAAGGTTTTTGTCCCATTGTACTTTATGGTAATGACTTGTAATACAATAGAATCATTGATCATGAAACTGATCTGGCTTATGTTCCTAGTGTCGTCACCACCTTTATACTTTGGGAGGTATATGATGGAGGTGCTTTGCAATTACACATCTTTTTTCTCCTACTCAGGTGCTCAACCTGTGAAGGAGACATCCTTTTACCCTCCTAGTCGACCCCCCAGACCATTTACATTTGAGAGTTTTGAATTTTTTGAATGGCCTTTTAATGCTGTTGAGACTTATTTGCTGATGGTGATGGGAATCAGCATGCTAGCACGCATACAGAGTGTGTTTTGCCCACTACTGATTTCAAGAGTTAAGCAGAGTCAGGTTTGGGTCTTGTCTGGGGTCAAACGACGATGTAGGAGGACCGAGAGATTTTCCCTGAGGCTGGACAGCCATGAGTGGCAGGGTGTGTGGGATAGTATGGGCAAGTATCTAGGTCAGTGGGCCCCTCCAGTACTTTGGAATTTCACTACCGAACAACTGCAAAATCCAGAAGAATTAGTAAAACACTTAAATGAGGTGTGTGGTCATTCTGGCCATACCAGAGATGGACAAATCATGGCAACGTGCTGGGGCTTGGCCTATGCTTACGGGGCCTTGTTCAACACTATCCAGCACCTTCAAAAGGAAAAGAATGTCAGCGGATCTGAGGACAAAGCGACAGTCGCTACTCAAACTTTGGCTGCAATGAACAGCACAGCTACCCCAGCGGCAAGTACAGCAGCTGCTCAAACTTCAACTGCAACAGACAGCGTGGTTACACCAGCTCCAAGCACAGCAGCTACACCACCCCAGCAACAAGTACAGTCGCTACTCAAACCACAGTGATAATTACTGCAGCCAAACCAGAGGACCAATTCGTACCAATATCGGTTGCCCCTGTACGCAAGAGAACAAGCAAAAAGGAGGCAAAAAGGGTGAAGTGAGATGAAGAACCAATGAATTCACCACCCGGTCCAGAATCTGATCAGGAGTCATCATCACATGACGAAGAAGAAGAAGAAGAAGAGTAACTTCTCGACCTCGGACCTCAACCGAGCTGCAGAATATGCGAAAAGATTTTACCCGTCAACCAGGGGAGCACATCATCACCTGGTTACTCCGATGCTGGGACAATGGGGCCGATGGTCACAAACTAGAAGGTACAGAAGCCAAGCAGCTGGGATCACTTGCTAGAGAAGGGGGAATTGACAAAGCAATTGCAAGAGAGAAAAAGTCCCTCAGCCTTTGGAGGCGGCTCTTGGCAGCTGTGAAAGAAAGGTTTCCGTACAAGGACGATATTACGAGTCGTTCGGCCAAGTGGACTACTATAGACAAAGGCATCCAGTCTCTGAGGGAATCGGCCATCGTAGAGATGATCTATCACATCAAGCAGAATAATGGGGATACACCTATAGATCCAGATGAAGTTGAATGTACACAACCCATGTGGCGAAAACTTACACGGAATGCACCGTCATCATATGCCCATTCATTGGCAACAGTAACCTGGAATGACATAGTACCACTAACAGTGGATGAAATGGTTCATAAACTCCGAGAGTTCGAAGACAATCTCACCCCTTCCATCATCTCAGCTGTGAAAAAAATGTCCCAGGACCTCGAACAATTGAGGGACGATCTATCTGATTTATCTAGCTCCTCACGTGTACCACCACACGTCTCAGCTATTAACAAAAGGCGTCCTATTGTTCAAGAGAGGAGATACAGGAGGTATACGCCACGGGGTACCCTATGGTTTTACCTGCTGGATCACGGAGAAGACATGACAAAGTGGGATGGAAAACCTACTTCAGCTTTGGAGGAACGGGTGAGTGAACTGAAGAGGGGAGCAAGGGCCAAGACTGATTGTCCCATGAGAGCTATGGCTTCAGTCTCTGGTGAGCAGTTTCCCAGATGGAATGGAAGAGCTGATTTTACTCCAGCTCCTGTGATAACGAAGAATAATCCCTTTCACCACGACTTAAGTGCCCAAAGCTGTGACGACCATTAGAGGGGCCCTGCCTCCAGCCAGGTGGAGGTAGGGGACAATCGGATTTACTGGACTGTGTGGATCAGATGGCCTGGCACATCAGTCCCACAGAAGTATAAGGCTCTAGTAGATACCGGTGCACAGTGTACCCTGATGCCATCAAGCTGTCAAGGGGTGGAACCCATCTATATTTCTGGAGTAACAGGAGGATCCCAAGAGTTGACTGTGCTGGAGGCTGAAATCAGCCTGACTGGGAGGGAATGGCAAAAGCACCCTATTGTGACTGGTCCAGAGGCTCCATGCATCCTCGGCATAGACTACCTCAAGAGAGGGTACTTCAAAGACCCAAAAGGGTACCGGTGGGCTTTTGGTATTGCTGCTTTGGAGACTGAGGAAATTGAGCAGCTGTCCACCTTGCCTGGTCTCTCAGAAGATCCCTCTGCTGTGGGGTTGCTGAAAGTTGAAGAACAACAAGTGCCAATTGCGACCCCAACAGTGCACCGGCGGCAATATCACACCGAGACTCCCTGATTACCATCCATCAGCTGATCTGTTGACTGGAGAGTCAGGGGGTGATCAGCAGGACCCGCTCACCCTTTAATAGCCCCATATGGCCAGTGCAAAAGTCTAATGGAGAATGGAGACTAACAGTAGACTATCGTGGCCTGAATGAAGTCACACCACCATTGAGTGCTGCCGTACCGGACATGCTAGAACTTCAGTATGAACTAGAGTCAAAGGCAGCCAAGTGGTATGCCATGATTGATATTGCCAATGCATTTTTCTCCATTCCTTTGGCAGCAGAGTGCAGGCCACAGTTTGCTTTTACTTGGAGGGGTGTCCAGTTCACTTGGAACCGACTGCCCCAGGGGTGGAAACACAGCCCTACCATTTGCCATGGACTGATCCAGACTGCACTGGAACAGGGGCAAGCTCCAGAACACCTGCAACACATTGATGACATTATTGTGTGGGGCGATACAGCGGAAGAAGTCTTTGAGAAAGGGAGGAAAATAATCCAAATCCTGCTGAAAGCCGGTTTTGCCATAAAATGGAGTAAGGTCAAGGGACCTGCACAGGAGATTCAGTTTTTGGGAATAAAATGGCAAGATGGACGTAGACAGATCCCCACAGATGTGATCAACAAGATAACAGCAATGTCTCCACCAACTAATAAGAAAGAAACGCAAGCTTTCTTGGGTGCAGTGGGGTTCTGGAGAATGCACATCCCAAATTACAGTTCGATTGTAAGCCCTCTCTATCATGTGACCCGGAAGAAGAATGATTTTAAATGGGGCCCTGAGCAGCAACAAGCCTTTGAGCAAATTAAACGTGAGATAGTTCATGCAGTAGCCCTTGGACCAGTCCGGACTGGGCCAGATGTAAAAAATGTACTGTACACTGCAGCTGGGGAGAACGGTCCTACCTGGAGCCTCTGGCAGAAAGCTCCAGGGGAGACTCGAGGTCGACCCCTCGGCTTTTGGAGTCGGGGATATAAAGGATCTGAGGCCAGCTATACCCCAACTGAGAAAGAGATACTGGCAGCCTATGAAGGGGTTCGAGCTGCTTCGGAAGTGATTGGCACTGAAGCACAGCTCCTCCTGGCACCCCGGCTGCCCGTGCTGGGCTGGATGTTCAAAGGCAGGGTCTCCTCTACACATCATGCAACTGATGCTACATGGAGTAAATGGGCTGCACTAATTACACAACGAACTCGAATAGGAAATCCCAGTCGTCCAGGCATTCTAGAAGTCATCATGGACTGGCCAGAGGGCAAAGATTTCGGAATGTCACCAGAGGAGGAGGTGATGCGCGCTGAAGAGGCCCCACCATATAATAAACTGTCAGAAAGTGAAAAGCAGTATGCCTTGTTTACTGATGGGTCTTGCCGTATTGTGGGAAAGCATCGGAGATGGAAGGCAGCTGTATGGAGTCCTGGACGACAAGTTGCAGAAACTGCTGAAGGAGAGGGTGAATCGAGTCAATTTGCCGAGGTGAAAGCCATCCAGCTGGCCCTGGACATTGCTGAACGAGAAAAGTGGCCAGTACTTTATCTCTATACTGACTCATGGATGGTGGCAAATGCCCTGTGGGGGTGGTTGAAGCAATGGAAGCAGAGCAACTGGCAACACAGAGGTAAACCCATCTGGGCTGCTGCACTGTGGAAAGATATTGCTGCCAGGGTGCAGAACCTGTTGGTGAAGGTACGTCATGTAGATGCCCATGTACCCAAGAGTTGGGCCACTGAGGAACACCAGAACAACCAACAAGTGGATAAAGCGGCTAAGATTGAAGTGGCTCAGATGGACTTAGATTGGCAACATAAAGGTGAATTATTTTTGGCCCGGTGGGCCCATGACACTTCAGGCCATCAGGGCAGAGATGCAACATAGAGATGGGCCCGTGACCGAGGGGTGGACTTAACAATGGACACTATTGCCCAGGTTATTCATGAGTGTGAAACATGTGCTGCAATTAAACAAGCCAAGCGGTTAAAGCCTCTTTGGTATGGAGGACGATGGTTGAAGTATAAATATGGGGAGGCCTGGCAGATTGACTATATCACACTGCCACCAACCCGCCAAGGCAAGCGCCATGTGCTTACCATGGTGGAAGCAACCACCGGGTGGCTGGAAACATACGCTGTGCCCCATGCCACTGCCCGGAACACCATCCTGGGCCTTGAGAAACAGATTTTGCGGCGACACGGCACCCCAGAGAGAATTGAGTCAGACAATGGGACTCATTTCCGGAATAACCTTATAGATATTTGGGCCAAAGAGCATGGCATTGAGTGGGTATATCACATCCCCTACCATGCACCAGCCTCTGGGAAAATCGAACGGTACAATGGGCTGTTAAAAACTACACTGAGAGCAATGGGTGGGGGAACTTTCAAGCATTGGGATACACACTTACCAAAGGCCACCTGGTTGGTCAACACCAGAGGATCTGCCAACAGGGCCGGCCCAGCCCAGTCAGAACTTTTACATATTGTAGAGGGGGACAAAGTTCCTGTGGTGCATATGAAGAATTTGCTGGGGAAGACAGTCTGGGTTATTCCTGCTTCAGGTAAAGGCAAACCCACTCGTGGGATTGCTTTTGCTCAGGGACCTGGATATACTTGGTGGGTAATGCGGGAAGATGGGGAAGTCCGATGTATACCTCAAGGGGATTTGATTTTAGGGGAAAACAGCTAGTGAACTCAATTGTATGCTGTTGCCTGCTGTGTAATGCTTTTATAGCCCATCAACTAGATGTCTCCAGGTCACCAGCGACTGGCCCTGACTTCCCTCCAGCCATCATCCCAACAGAGAATGAACTTGGAACATCATGGACCGAATGGACTCGGCAGCATTATAGGGATTGGTCCATGCACTAAGAAAATGATTTTTTCCTCTTAGTCTGTATGTATATGGATGTATATATGTGGGAGAGCGATGGTGTATTGAAAATGTGGGATCTGAGCACGACGTGAATGGTATGGAATAAGGGGTGGATAATGTCCTGGGTTCAGCAGTAGCAGTCATGTTTTTTCCTTTGTGTTAGCTGGTGCAGTGCTGTGTTTTGACTTCCAGCCTGAGAACAGTGTTGGTGAAGCCGATGTTTTCAGTTGTTGCTAAGTGATGTTTACCCTGACCAAGGACTCTGTGAGGCTCATGCTCTGCCAGGGAGGAGGGGAAGCTGTGAGGAAGCAGAGACGGGACGCCTGACCCGGGCTAGCCAGGGAGGTATTCCATACCACAGCCGTCATGCCCGGGGTGAGGGGTAACTGGGAGTTACCCGGAAGGACAGGGGCTTCCGGGTGGAACTCGTTTTCTTGGCCGGTGGTACCCTATTCTCTTCCCTTGTTATTTTCCCTTATCATTGTTGTACTTGATAGTAGCGGTGGTGATTTGTTGCTGGACTGTTCTTGTCTCAACCCGTAGGAGTTGCACTCTCGATCCTCCTCCCCGTTCCTCCGGGAGCGGGGAAGGGGAGAGCCCCGGTGCGGGGGGGGGGGGGACACGGACCTCGATTGTTGTCAGCTCGGCACCACTCACTGGGAGTGAGTGAACAAGTTACCTGTCTGGGTTCTATGAACACTCAAAAATGTCTCCCAAATTCTCCCTGAAGTGTAAAGCTTGCCAGATGAAACTTTGAAACTTCCAGACAAGACTGGCTTTGCCTGTGAGTTCCTTATTGTTTTAAGAGGCCCCAGATGCAGTAACTATTTAACTATGGCTACCAATTGCAGGTACACAATATAGCAAGCATATCATATCACATGCAGCATGCCACACAGACATGGTTCATAGTAGAAATTCTCTTCTTTCGATCATTCAACCCATTATAGGATTTTCTTACAAGGAAACAACTCTATTCATCATTTCTACAGTCAAAGCAGAATGATGTTCTCATGAGAACTTCTTGCTGCATTTTTAGATAAAGGCAAGGCCAGGCAGGTAGTATAATCCCTAGTACTAAGTGGAAGCTGTCTGCAGGCTCCTCAGGTACAATGATCTGGTTGAGTTTATCCTGCAACCAAGGGATTTGTGCAGCACAACAAAAGCCTGAATGCTATGCAGGTATGGGCCGACTCAGGTTAGTTGTTATGTTGGTCTCTAACTCCATGATGTACAATGGGGTCTTCCAGTCAGGATCACACCAAATGCTGAATATGTTAGACATTCAACCACCCTGTGTTCTTGGATGGGAAAGTTGTAATCCTGAGTGCTCATAGCATTGAAAGTGTTGCAGACATATACCCAAGGTGATAAAAATCTGGTGAAGATAAATCTCAACAGGCCTCAAACTGTTTTCTGATATAGATGCTATTTAACTCCCCAGAGGTTGCTTGAAGACCCAAAGCCATAGGCCATCACAAGCAGGTATCATCAAAGCAACATCCCAAACATCCAGTGGACAGAGTTGGTTTGAGCTATAGGTTATTTAGAAATCTTTTATATGAAGATCCATAAAATGTTTAACAGCAAGTGGTGCTTGTAGGGTACCACTATATCCCAGTTTTCCTGCAGTAGCTGGTTGCAATTGGGAAGAGCTGCATGTAGTTGTAATTTGACTGTGACTGATTAGCTGTTTTGAATATATGACTAAATATTCTCTCAATAAATATACTCTCTCAACTCATGGAGTATGTGTGTTACTAGCTTGGGTTCTATTTATATCTAAGTTCTGGGCTGACTCTGGCTGGTAGGTAAGCCCCTACCCATTCACTTGCTTACTCCCCTGCAGTGGCATGGAGGAGTGAATAACAAAGGCAAAAGTGAGAAAAAAACCAACACTTGTGGATTGAGATAAAGGCAGTTTAATAAGTTAAGGAGAAAAACAAACAAACAACCTCCTCAACAACAACAAAATGTACAACCACCCCCCAACACTGAGTGATGCAAAAGCAGTTGCTCACCACCAACAGGATGAAGCCCAGCCAGTCCCCCCACCATGATTACTTTGGAAAAACCTCCCCCCCCCCAATCCAGCTTTATTGCTGAACAATGGTATGGAATATCTTTTTGGTTAATTCAGGTCAGCTGTCCCACCTATGTCCCTTCCCAGCCACTTGACTACCCCCAGCCTATTCACTGGGAGAACAGAGTGAGAAACAGAGAAAGCCTTGATGTTGTGCAAGCACTGGTCAGCAACAGCTAAAACATGGGGGTGTTATCAACACTGTTTTGGTCACCAATCTAAAACACAGCACCGTACAGGCTACTATGAAGAAAATTAACTCCATCCCAGCCAAACCAAGTATAATCTAGATTTAAGGTTTTCTATTTATTACTTTCTTCAAGAAGACTAGGGCATATGCTCATTATTTTGACAGAAAATAGTTTCACTATTTTAATTACATATTCAGAACTCTCAGGATCCTGTTTTTAACTAGCAGAAATCAATAAAAATTTTAACGAGTTGACAATTAACATTTCTTCAGAATATAAGCAATCATTTTAGCTTAATTTAGGTTGTCGAAAGTGAACACTATTTATGTTGTAAGTCTGTGGAATTTAGTGGCCCCACTAAACATGAGTTAATTGTTTCACACTAGTCTTCTAAAGTATCTTTAGCTTTAAAGAAGAATGTTTGTGTTGTCTGTGGTGAGATAACAGGATTTAGTGACCCCACTAAACATGAATGAGTTATTTCACACCATCCTTCTACTTATCAGTTAGTTTAGAGACAGAGCCTCCTAAACATCTGCTAGATTGGGATACTCCTTGTCTGCCCATCCTGCAATAAATTTTGCAGGAAGGTCACAATGTTCTAAATCTTTGCTAGTTATCAGAAGAATTACAGATATGGCTGGTTTCAGCTAGTTGTGTGATTACTGGGGCATCCAACTGTGCCAAAGGTTAAAAGTACACTGTGAGGAAGACTGCTTACTTCATCTTGAAAACCCCTACTCACAAGAGGAAGACTGCTTACTTAATCCTCAAGACCCCTGCCCACAATCACTGGAGAGCAGTATGCAGACGGCAAGAGGAGGGGACTTATGCTAATAAGTTCCTGGAGCTAGTTACAATATTCCCCGCCTGTAGGCGAGAATTATGAATATGTATGTGACTAGTGCAATAGTGAAAGTATATAAACCTGTAACAAATACTAATCACTTGCGCCTCTGATATACTCCCAGATATACCTGATTAAGGATTTCTTCTATTTCAGGGAGGTCCTCCAGTTTGCTTTTCTGTTGAATTAAAGGTAAACTCAAAACCACAATTAATTGATTGTTTTTAACTCTTAATTCCATTTTGCCTTCTTTAAATGTTGCTTCTCACCCTAATAAAGATTTTAGCAAATTTTGCATGCATAAAAATTTATGCATTACTATTTGACTTCCCAAATTGTACTTTGAGGTTTTCAGAAAGAATGCCCTTTTTTTTTTTTTTTTAATTTTCTCTTCTTGGTGGTGATATGGAGAAAACAGGAACAAACTCGCCAACAAGGTTCTCAAGTTGACAAGCAGGTATTCTTTATTGCGGAGCCGGGAGACACAGGGGATAGCTCCACCTAGCGTGTATCACCCTAATTGCCACACAAGCCGTCTATTTGTAGCCACTGGGCATACATACATATTCATGAGTCTACGTATGGATTACATCATTTTCCAGAGAGTTCCTCGCATGCGTACAAAATTGTGGTGGTGGTCTCTGAGGGTCGTTTACTTCCTCCAACAATCTTCATCACTTCTGGCTGCCTTTGAAGCACGCGCAGTAGATGCTCAAACCAGTTTAATTGGTTCGTTAGCACCAGAGACATAATAATCCTCCTATCCTCCTACTTATCAGTTAGTTTAACTGTAGCCCATCCTGGACACCTGCAGTTCCCAGATACTCCCCATCCTGTATCCTGTTTTTCTAAATTGTTTTTTCTTAAAACTATGTCAACTATAACGATTTATCTTGTGAGAATTCTCAGTATGTTCTCTAGCTGCACTCTATATATTTTTTCTCTATGTATCATGCATCTCAGTAACTTTTCATTGCTACTGTTACAAAGCCTTCAAACTTAACATTACTTGAAACTAATTCTAAAGATTTCTATATTCCATTTTGTGCCCTCCCTTGTCTCAAATTCCCCCCTTTTTCTGTTCTTTTGCAAATTCTTTTTCAACTTTTTTTTCATATATTTCCATTACCATCAAAAGTCTTTTTGAAATAATTTCCCATTTCTACTTGGTGCTTAATTTCATTCCTTTTCCAATCTTCATAATTTATCATAGACCGTTTACAACACCAGAGGGAACATTGTATCATACCACAAGTAATCAATATCAAAATAAGTAACATCAATATTCCTGCAACCAGTTGCCTCAACCAGGAGAGGTTGGGTAACCATGAAGTTAACTTTATCCATATTTCTTTAAAAACCCAGGAGGTGTCATCCATGGCCATTTCATGAAATATCTTAGTTTGTTTCCAAATTTCCTCCAGATCTGTTTCAATTCTGCCACTTAGATCTATATAGGAACAACAGCTTTCATTGATTATGGAACAAACCCCTCCTTGTGATGCCAGCAACATGTCTAGAGCCATACGGTTTTGTAATACCACTTTAGACAGGCTGGTTATTGTTAGCAGTGAGGAGAAGCCACACACGCCAACCCAATATGGGTGATAAGCAAGCTTCTACTTTATTCGTGGCGCACATCGCTTATATCCTCGTGGTGTTAGCCATGCCTACTAGTCACAACAGTATTGGTTAGTTCTACACGGCTTCCTTTACATTCTCCCCCCACATCCGGTTTCTGGTTACCTGTGAGGTCTACACTTTGCTTTGCTCGCCCAAGGTCTCTAAGGATGCATGGCCTTGCTCTTGGAGCCATTCCCCCTTTTTTCTTTTGTGCGAGCAAAACGTTGTCGGTCATTCTGTTCACTTGTTTCATTACACAACTATAAGCAAGTCCAACAACTACAATGATTAAAATAACAATGATACATAAGCGCAATCCTTCAAATAGCAGTGTTTTAAGCCAACCTGTAATGCCCCATGAGGACAACCATTTAGTTATCCCTAGGTCATTGCTCACTTGCAATTGCTGGGTAAGCTGAGCCAGGGTTTTCAGCTGTTCATGTATCGAATTAAAATGATCAGAAAGATTCATACAACACATTCCATCAAACTCTTCAGATCCATGTCCCTGTTCCAACAACAAAAAGTCTATAGCGGCTCTGTTCTGCAGTGTTGCATGTCTTACGGAGTCTACATCAAACAACAAATCAGAAATTGCCTTCGATGTAGTATTTGTCTGCTTAGCAAGCCAGCAACCTAGTTTGTGTAACTGAGGAAAAGGCCCCGGCCGAAGCACTTACAGTGATTTGGCATATTATGATTGGATACATGTCTTGAAGACCCTTAGTGACTAACATATAATTGGTTAAACACAGGTATGAGAACTCAACCTTGAAAGCCTGCCAAAAGTCCACAGTTCTCATTAACTTAGTGAATTCCAGCCTCTTATCTTGCTTGCATAAGCTTCTTCAGGCCTCTCATGGCCTTGCTGTATCTTTCAGGATTATTCAGAGTTTATGTACCAATTATCCATTCTCCCGTGAGAACACTGTCTCCACATCTCCCCCCTTTTGTTCTGTATCCAGTAACAAGTCGCTACTACAGCAAGGCACACGCACATTTACATTAGCAGAGTAACTATTACAGGGTGCAGCAGCATGTTGAAGATGCTGGTGGAAGCGAGGGACTAGCCAAAGAAATTTCTTACCAGTGGAATTCTCCCACCCTCTTAATTTGTTCCATCACCTGCTTTATAACACTACCATTGTATTAGAATCTTTCTAGCTTTTGCCTTAGCATTTTCTAGCAGCTGCTGCAAATTTGCATGCTCTAACATCTCTTTTACAAGTGACAAATCTATACAAGGTTTCTTACTAGCAACTAGCTAGTAAATACAGGTGGTTTTATACACAAAATCACAACCTCTAATATTAGCTACTTTACAAGCACACATATTCAGGATGTTCCTTTTCAGTTGTCCCCAAGTGATGTTTTACAATCATTTGTTTTTCTCTTCCTCTATCTCATTCTGCTTGGGGTATTCACGGTCAGCTCCTGTAGCTGAGGCATCAGGTTTCTCCATTCATCTGTCCAGCTCATGGCAAGGCTTGACAAACTTTGCAGGCAGTCACCATGGACCTGTAGGCAGGAGGACACAAATATACCCCCTCCCCCCGGTCATCAGTTCTTGAGAAGTAGACAGGATAAACTGCATATTTACAGCATCATTACTCTCCCCCCACCTCCCCTTTTTTTTTTTTGATCCCTGAAAAAGCCGGCCTGCTGGGCAGCAGCTACAGCCACCTGCCTGCTTCAGCACTGCCGGCAACCGCACTTGTACATTAACCCTTTCATGCCCAAAATGTTAAACAGCTACCCGTTAAATCTTTTACATGAACCCAACAACAACAAAAAAATACACAGAACACCTTCTGCCCTCAGCGCACACACACACACACACGTATGGAATCCCACAAGCACACTCCACACAAATAAAGTATTTGAAGCACAAAATCCAGACAATCATTACTCCCACTACAGTTCCACGTACAGAACGTGGCACAAGGACCCTGTGAAGACTAACAGCAAACCAGCTCCGAGAAGCATCATTGCAGTGCGAGGTGGCAGGCTCAACCTTAGAGGGCATCCATGCAGAGGCTCTGCCTCCCCCACATCGCATGAGGCTTGGGCTTTAATACTGACCAAAATGCACACTCATTCTGACACAGGTGGCCAGCCTGTGCTGGAAGAAGTGGCCAGCAGTATCTACAAAGGTCTCCAAAGGTTGATAGAAACCTGGATATACTTATTTTTACCAACTTCTAGTACATGAGTATCACAGAGAAACTGTATGGGCTCCCCCTGTCAATTGCAAGAAAAAAATCATAACATATACAGCTTGAGTATAAGAGGATTTTAACGCATACGTGGTCACTGCTTGTCAGGCCTCCTTAACTAGTTTGAGATCAAAAGCTTCCCACTCTTCAGCCCCCTGCTGTGTAGTAAACACAGGATATGCAGAGAGGCCCATTGCAGAAAATTCACCAGTAATAATCGCATCTTTGCTTAACCCATGCCAACAGTGCGCAGGATTTGTGCCCCCCCCCGATAACTCCTCCAACCCCCTCCACCTGTTTGCCTTCTTTAAGGAAGGGGTTTTACGGAGGATAAGGTGGAGGCGCCGATGGAGATGTCTCAATCCGAGTCTCGAGGGCTTCAAGCTTTTTCATCAACTGTTGCAGCTGAGTGTCTCCAAGGCCAGTAAGTAGTTGCTGATGAGCTGAGCAGACCGACCCGGGAGACGAAGACTCAGAGTCTGGAAGCAGAGGATATAAATCTGGCTCGGATTCAGGGGATTCGGGGGCTGATCCTGGGCCGAACTCAGGGTCTCCGTTGCTCGCAGCTATGTCTTTCTTGTCAGGTGTCTCTCGTTCTGTATGTGGCCATCTGCAGACCTGGCTCCTCCGTAACTGAGTTAAAAATTTCCAATCTAGGGCATAATGGGTTGGAAAGGCTCGCAGTTCCTCCAAATCTCCCGCTAGAGCATAATCTCTATTTTCTACTGCGTGCTTCAAAATGGCGCCCCAATTGATCCGGCGCCGAGGCACCACCCTCTTCCTTTCAGCTTCCTCGACATTCATCATGCGTATCCCTTCTAATATACTTTCTCTGTCGTTTTCAAAGTCCCTACTTTTGGAACTGGGTTGGTGGGGGAGCAGGGAGTTGCACCTCCTCCGCTGCACCTTCTGATGAAGAAGGGGGGGGGGAAGGAAGGGGGGGGGGAACACTGTGCTCCAAGCACAGGGAGCGCCCCGTGAGTTGGGGGAAACGAGTTGTAATCTTCCTCCAGCTTCAATTGACCGGGGACGTCTGTTCCTAGTTACTCCGTTGCTACAGCAGCAGTTTTCTTTTCCGCCTTGTATCTTTTTATACAATTTATTACTTCTCTCCATGGCTTACCAAGTTTCTTTGCCGTTTTATCATCATTAAGAATTGAGTCAAATAGTTCATCACCAAACTTTTGTTAGTAATAGGTGAAATTGTGTGTTGAAACAATAATACGAAGAGAAAAGATGATTATATTTGAAAATCTGTTAATCAGTAGAGGGTTTCTTTTGTATTAAGAACAAGTTGAAATTCTGCTATTGTGTATCTTAGTTACTTTATAACTAAATATTACAATGGTAGCTATAATGATAAGCAATTAACATAGCCATATATGGGGAAGGGTATATGGGTGGATCCAGGGGAGTATTGTGAAACTCTACCGAAGCAGAACTCACAAAGGTACCAGGAGTAGTCAAGTGAAAATAAGAGAATGCTGGCGTCCACATAATGATTGGGACATGTCCAAGGAACAGAAAAGTGAACAGGATGACCTGAGGAAGACTTCTTACTTCATCCGAAGAAGACTCCTTACTTCATCGGGACGACCACCAGAGGGGGGCTGCGTAAGCGCAAAAGAGGCTGATGTCGTAATAGACTGATGTGGCAATCCTTGATGCATATGTATTAGTCAGTGATGTAATCTGTGTTGAATATGTATTAGTGACGACATTTTTAGTGTATAAATTGCGAGCGCAATGTAACGGGGTTGAAGCCAGATTTGGGCGCGTGCCCATGGTTTCCCAGCGCTGCAATAAAGAACCTCATATAACCATTCTGGTGGTTATGTGTCAGTTCTTATGCTAACACTTTCGCCACTCACTCTCCTCAAAAACTGCATTAGGATCTACAAAAAATCCCTTAGCCTTCCCTACAGCCACTAGACCTGCTAGCTGCTTTAGAGTCTCAGGCTTAATTCCCCGCTTTTATAAAAAGCGCTGTAATAAATCAGGGGCTACCTCTCGGTCCATTTTCTTGGCCGGCCTTTTCTGGATCGTCCTCTTCTGGATCGTCCTGTAACCTCGGTCTCTGGATCATCCAATACTGGATCGTACTCCCGATGCAGCTGTATCTGGCTCGCCCCAGCGGCGGACTCCTTTTCATCAGTCCAAGCACCCGGGTCAGTCACGCCACCGCAGTAGCACTGCCCGCGCTCCCCGGCCGCTGCCGCCGGTGCCGCTCACTCGCCGTTCCGGGTCCCTGTTACTCAGGGCCCTGTTACCCGGGTCCCCATATTCCGGGTCCCCGTCAGGCGGGGCCCTGTTCGGGCGCCATTTGTTAGTGGCGAGGAGAAGCAACACACGCCAACCCAATATGGGTGATAAGCAAGCTACTCCTTTATTCGTGGCGCACATCGCTTATATCCGCGTGGTGTTAGCCATGCCTAATAGTCACAACAGTATTGGTTAGTTCTACACATCTTCCTTTACATTCTCCTCCAACAGCCGGTTTCCGGTTACCTGTGAGGCCTACCCTTCCCTTTGCTCACACAAGGCCTCTAAGGATCCATGGCTTTGCTCTTGGAGCCATTCTGCAACAGGTTATCTCTTGTTTTTCTGCCTGAATTATATCAATGTTTTCACTTTCCATTTCCTCTATGGTTGCTGAGATATTTACAATTGCCTTTTCTAATTCACTTACTCCCAAAGATGGAACTAGCCCTCTTACAAAACTATGAAATGCGGTGTGTCGTTCAATAATAGGGTTAAACCCTCGTTTAATTTGTTTAGCAAAACTTCTAATCCAGGTCTCGGAAGGATACCTGTTGATAGTAGTAAAATTGGGTATTACAGCACCTAAGGTGCATGCTCCCTTCCAGTTGGGGGGTAGAGTCTTATAAGCATTTTTTCCACATAACCAATACCATCCTTTCCCTTTAGGAACAGGCCATCACTGAACTATGATACCATCTAGATTAATAGTATGATTGCAGTTTGAATGGTGACCTACATTTGTGGCATTTAAACAAACAAAATTTCCTACCCTGGTTCCTGGTGTAATACATCTCTGTGCACAGGTGTAATATTTATTACCTGCATTAGGATTAACTATTCCAAATTTCAACCTTTCCTTCGAATACAGATTGCTAGTGTTCACCCACAAATTTGTCCATGAGACAGTGTTAGGAACTGGAGCTCCAATTAATGGGAGATCCAGGCTTTCTCCTGATTTAGGCAACTGTGCACACACTCAGCAGTCACTACGATTAAAAACATTAGTAACATTCTGCACTAATTTCAGGTATAAGTTCTGGTCCCAAGTTTCTGCGCCAGTTATCATATGAGTCCAAACTATGACCGATGTAATTTCATATGTAAGGGTCCTGAAGGTTCGATCTGCCATGTCTTCTCAGGCTCTGGTGCTTTCTTTATTCTTGAATAATATGTCCAACCAGATTGTTCCTTTATCTTCACTGCTGTAAAGGTGGTCAGTAATACCTGGTACGGTCAGCTCCACTTCTCCTGTAGAGGATCTCCTGAAAAATTCTGAACATAAACCCAGTCTCCAGATCTGAAAGGGTGAATCGGATAATCCAAACCTCTTGCTCTTGCCCCTACTATTCTCTCATTTATCTCCTTCAATTGTTTTCCCAGATTGATCAAAAACTGTCGGAGATAGCCTTCTCCCACTTCCTGAAGACTTTCTCCTTTAAACTGGGACTGATATGGTCTTCTATACAAAATCTCAAATGGACTGACCTCTTCTTTCGACCGAGGTTTAGTTCGAATTCTTAGCAGAGCCAGTGGTAAACCTTGGTACCAATATAAATTCATTCCGTGACATATTTTACTAATCTGTTGTTTAATCACATGGTTCAACTTTTCTACTTGCCCACTGGCCTGACTCCTATATGGAACATGTAGTTGCCAATCAATTTCTAATTTTTTGCTAATTTCTTGTGACAATTTTGCACTAAAGTGTGAACCCTGGTCAGAAGAAATTGCCACTGGTACTCCAAAATGAGGTATTATTTCATTTAATAATGTTTTAATCACCTGTCTTGCATTATTTATTATACAAGGGAATGTTTCTGGCCAGCCTGAAAAAGTATCCGTTAACACCAACAAATATCGATAACCCCCTTTTCTTGGTAATTCAGAAAAGTCTATTTGCCACTGCTGTCCCGGAAAACTTCCTCTCCCAATTTTCCCAATTTGATTTCTATTTTCAGTTTTAGGATTATTCTTAAGACATACCTGACATTGTTTTGTCACTAATTGAACTGTGGTGTATAGATTCCTTCCTACAAGTTGTTTGTCTAAATATTTATACAAAGAGTTGCTACCCCAATGAGTTTTATTATGTTCTTCCTGAACTAACTTCCAGAGCTGGTTATAGGGGATTACAATTCGCCCATCAGGTATTTGAGCCCAATCCTCTTTATTTTCCTGTCCCTTTAGATCCTCAATCAACTTTCTATCCTCTTTTGAATACCTAGGTTTAGAATTTTCAATTGTTAGTTTGCCGTCGGGGATTAAGGACATGATTTGAGATTGTTCAGGTGCTCGTTTGGCTTCAAAATCAGCCAAATTATTTCCAATTTCCTGATCAGAGTCACCTTGTTGATGTCCTTTACAGTACATAACAGCTACTTCTTCAGGTAGCTGAACAGCTTCCAGTAATTGTAGAATTTCTGTAGCATGTTTAATCTGTTTCCCTTGTGTGTTCAAAAGTCCTTGTTCTTTCCAGATAGCACCATGTGCATGGACCACACCAAATGCGTATTTAGAATCAGTCCAAATATTTATCCTTTTACCTTTAGCCAATTCCAGGGCTCTCGTTAATGCTATTATTTCTGCCTTCTGGGCAGAGGTGTTCACAGGTAAAGGTTTAGCTTCGATTACCTGTGAAGTGGTGGTAATGGCATATCCTGCCTTTTGTTTACCATTTTTCATGAAGCTAGTACCATCAGTAAACCAAGAATCAGCATCTTCCAGAGGTTTTTCTTTCAAATCTGCTTGGCTCGAATATACAGTCTCTATGGTGGTCAAGCAGTCGTGTGTTAGTGGTTCTGTCGATTGTTCCTGCAAAAAAGATGCTGGATTCACAACGTTAGTGACCACAATTCTGTATCATCCTGTTCTACAATGGTGGCCTGGTATTTTAAAAAAACGTGAAGGAGATAACCAGTGGGCTCCTTTCTGTTCCAGGACTGCTGATACCACATGGGACACTAGCAGAGTAATCTTTTGTCCCAGGGTGAATTTGCGAGCCTCTTCAATATTCATGATGACTGCTGCCACAGCCCTTAGGCATCCGGGCCATCCTTTGCTCGCTTCATCCAGCTGTTTTGAAAAATATGCCACTGCCCTTCTGTATGGTCCTAGTTTCTGAGCAAGGACCCCCAAAGCTGTTCCTTGTTTTTCATAGGAATATAGCCAAAACGGTTTAGTCACATCTGGATGTCCCAGAGCTGGAGCTCTCATTAACTCTATCTTTAAATTTCTAAAAGCCTCCTCTGCTTTATCAGTCCAGTCCAAAGAGGGAGGGTTTCCCTTCAACAGTTCATATAGTGGTCTTACCAGAACACCATAATCATGGATCCAAAGTCTGCACCATCCTGTCATTCCCAGGAATGTGCAGAGCTCCTTGACGGTCGATGGTCATGAAGTCTGGCAAATAGCTTCTTTTCTGGCAGTTCCAAGTTCTCTCTGTCCTCCTGTTATTTCATATCCTAGGTAGGAAACTCGGGTTTGGATTAGTTGGGCCTTTTGTCTGGATACCCGATAACCATTCAGTCCCAGGAAATTTAATAATTCCACTGTCCACTGGATACATTCTTCCTTTGTTTCTGTAGCAATTAACAGGTCATCCACATATTGCAACAGAGTCCCTGTCTGAGTGGGTGGCTTCCATGATTCTAGTTCTTGTGCTAGCTGATTTCCAAAAATCGTTGGACTGTTTTTAAACCCCTGAGGTAATACTGTCCGAGTTAATTGAGTTTTTCTTCCTGTGTCAGGATTCTCCCATTCAAAAGCAAGTAAATTTTGGCTTTCTTTGGCTAATGTTAAGCAAAAGAAAGTGTTCTTCAAATCCAGGATGGCAAACCATTTCTGATTTAATTTTAGTTTGGTCAATAAAGTATATGGATTAGCCACCACAGGGTGGATGTCCTCTACTATTTTATTTATTGCCCTTAAATCTTGAACTAGCCTATAGCTTTTCCCATCTGCTTTCTTTACTGATAAAATGGGGGTGTTATAGTCTGATTCACATTCCACTAATAACCCATATCTTAAAATTTTATCAGTTATTTCTTTAATTCCCCTTCTATCTTGTATTCTTAGAGGATACTGTTTTATTCGACCTGGGCAGGCCCCCCTTTTTATTTCAATTTTAATAGGCAAAGCATTCTTTGCCTTACCTGGAATTTCTGATGCCCAGACTCCTGGATATACCTGATTGAGGATTTCTTCTACTTCAGGTGAATTGGACTTCTCGATTTCCTGTTGAATTAATGACACACTCATAGCTTCAATTAATTGGTCCTCTTTTACTTTTAGTTCTATTTCACCTCTTTTGAAAGTTATGATTGCCTCCAAATGTTCTAATAAATCTCTTCCCAATAATGATTTGGGTGAATTTGGCATACATAGAAATTTTTGTACCCCAATTTGTTTTCCTATCTTATATTTTAAAGGTCTTAGAAAGAATGCTTTTTCCTGACGGCCAGTAGCTCCCACAACCGTTACAGACTCTTTTCCTTTTAATGTCAAATCTTGGTTCAAAACTGAATAAGTTGCCCCAGTATCTATAAGAAATTCCGCTTCTTTTTCTGTGGCCCCTAGCTTGATTTTAACCAGTAGATCCACTAGGGTAGATTCCCCAGTTCCCCATCACTCTAATTCCAATTCAGTGGTCAATTGAGTTTGTTGTTTTCCCTGTGGACATTTCCATTTCCAGTGTCCAAACCCTTTTGCAGTTTGCACATTGATCCTGACTTAGGGGAGTTCTCCTGTAACCCCTCTCTCTGTCTCCCATTCCCATTCCTCAGCCACGACCTCTGCCTCTCATTCCCATTCCTCGGCCACGACCTCAGCCTCTCATTCCACTATATCCCTCATTCACTTGCCCCAATGCTGCAATCGTAGCTGTTATGTCCTTTCCTAATTTCTTTTCTTTAGCTTGTTCTCTATTCCTGTACACTTTCCAAGCCACTTCCAGTAACTTTTCCATATCTCTTATTTCAGTCACAGATAACTTTTGAAGCTTTCGCCTGATATCCTCCGATGACTGCCCCACAAAGGAATTTGCAAGCTGTAATTTCCCTTCCTCTGAGGAAGGATCCAGTGTGGTACATTTTCGCATAGCTTCTCTGAGCTTATCCAGAAACTCTGTCAGCGACTTCCTCGGCCCCTGTCTTATTTCAAACAGCACCGACCAATTTACCGCTTTAGGTATAGCATTTTCAAGCCCATATTTAATCCAATTCTGATATCTTTTCAAAGATGCATAATCTTCATCATCATCATAATCCCAATTTGGAACTGAGAGGGGAATATAATCTTCAACCCTCCCCTCTATCGCCCCTACAGTAATCTGAGCATTTACCTGAGTACAAGCAGTTTTTATAACCAATTGTTTTTCTGTCTCTGTTAATGCATCCAGGATTACATCTATATCTTTCCAGTCAGGATCCTGACTTTTTACCAGTATCTCAAATTTCTTTGCTACCCCTATAGGGTCATTTCAATACTCTTTTGCAATCTGCTTCCACTTATCCAAATCTCCTAGAGAAAAATTTACTTTTATTTTGGTACGTCCCTCTGATCCCATTGCTTCCCTCAGAGGGGCTTGCAGGACAGTCTTAGTTTTACTACGAATCCAGGCAGCAACAGGAGAGGAGGAAATTTGTTTTACACTTTGTTCTGGTTTTACACTTTGTTCTTGCTCCTCATCTGAATTAGAGGTTTCCACCTCAATCAGAGGTGGTCTCTGATCCGGTACTTTGGGGGAAACATAATCCTCTATTCTAACCTCAACCCTGTTATCCTCAGCTCACTTCTTAAGTTGTAAGCAAACTTCCCCAATGTCACAATGTCCTGGGTTCAGCAGTAGCAGTCATTTTTCCCCTTCTTGGTAGCTGGTGCAGTGCAGTGTTTTGACTTTCAGCTTGGGAACAGAGCTGATAACAATGATGTTTTGGTTTGGTCAAGGACTTTGTGAGCCTCATGCTCTGCCAGGGAGGAGGGGAAGCCGGGAGGAAGCAGACAGGACACCTGACCCAAACTGACCAAAGAGGTATTCCATACCACAGCACGTCATGGCCAGGATGTAACTGGGAGTCAGCCAGAAGGGCTGGTAGACTGCAGGGTTGGAGGAGGTATGGGTCAGTGCTTCGTCGGGCTGGGGGGGGGGGTGAGTTATCGGTCAGCTGGTGCTGCGGTGTTGTATTCTTTTCCCTTGTTATTTCCTTTATCATTATCATTATTGGTGGCAGCAGTAGTGATTTGTGTTATACCTTAGTTACTAAGCTGTTCTTATATCAACCTGTGGGAGTTGCATTCTTTTCGATTCTCCTCTCCGTCCCTCTGGGAGTAGGGGGAGAGAAAGAAGGGGGGAAGTGAGTGAATGAGTTACCTGACTGGGTTTAAACCACGACACACAACCAGCACAACATCTTTCCAATCTATTCCCTGCCTGCTTCCTTTCTTTTTCTAAAGCTAAAACTAAAGGATCTGAAGGTGCTATATTAATTCCACATTCTTTTTGCCATTCCAGGTGGTTTCGCAACATGAATAACATATCTGCATATATTACTTCATCCCATTTTCCTTGCCGCTTAAAAACATCAATTGTAACAATGTATTATAGTTAGAGCTCCATTTTTAGGCCATTTTTCCTGATCTTCCAAAGTATACAAAGGCCACTGTAAGCGGCGAGGAGAAGCAGACAGGCCAACCCAATATGGGTGATAAGCAACTTCTACTTTATTTGTGACGCAGTTCACACATATATAGGAGTGGTATTCAGCCACTCCTTCTTGGCATAACAGTATTGGTTAGCCCCCACAGCTTCCTCCACATTCTCCTCCCAGGACCCGTCTCCGGCCACCTGTGGGGGCCACCCCCTGCCTTGCTTGCACAGTCCTCCAGAACTCTATGGTTCTGCTCTTAAGAGTCATTCTGCAACAATTCCCCCCTTTTTCTTTGTGCAAGCAAGGCATTATGGGTTATTCTGTTCACCTGTTTTATCACACAACTATAAACAAGTCTAATAGCTACAATGATTAATCTAACAATGATACATAAGTACAATACTTCAAACAACAGTGTTTGACTCAACCTGTAATGCCCCATGAAGACAACCATCTAGTTATTAGGATATTGCTCATTTACTATTGCTGGGTAAGCTGAGCCAGGGTTCTCAGCTGTGAGTGCATCGAATTAACATAATCAGAGAGACTCATACAACACATTCCATCAAACTCTTCACATCCATGTCCCTGTTCCAACAACAAAAGGTTCTGCAGTGTTGCATGTCTCACAGAGTCAACATTAAAAAAAATCAGAAATTGCCTTCGATGTAGAATTGTCTGCTTAGCAACTCAGCAACCCAGTCTGCTTAGTTGAGCCAAGGCCCCAGCTGAAGCACTTACAGTGATTTGGCATATTATGATTGGATACATGTTTTGAAGACCCTTAGTGACTAACATATAATTGGTTAAACACAGGTGTGAGAACTCAACCTTGAAAGCTTGCCAACAGTCCACAGTTCTCATTAACTTGGTGAATTCCAGCCTCTTATCTTGCTTGCTTAAGCTTCTTCAGGCCTCTCATGGCCTTGCTGTATCTTTCAGGACTATTCAAAACCTATGTACCAATTATGCATTCTCCTGTGAGAACACTGTCTCCACATCTTCCCCCTTTTGTTTTATCCAGTAACAAGTCGCTACTACAGCGAGGCACACACAAATTTACATTAGCAGAGTAACTATTACAGGGTGCAGCAGCATGTTGAAGATGCTGATGGCAGTGAAGGACTAGCCAAAGAAATTTCTTACCAGTGGAATTCTCACCCCTCTTAGTTTGTTCCATCACCTGCTTTATAACACTACCATTGTATTAAAATTTTTCTAGCTTTTGCCTTAGCATTTTCTAGCGGCTACTGCAAATTTCCATACTCTAACATCTCTTTTACAAGTGACAAATCTATACAATACAAGGTGCAGTGTCTTATTAGCAACTAGCTAGTAAATACAGGTGGTTTTATACACAAAATCACAACCTCTAATACAGCTACTTTACAAGCACACATATTCAGGATGTTACTTTTCAGTTGCCCCCAAGTGATGTTTTGCAGTTATTTGTTCTTTTTCTTCTTCTATCTCATTCTGCTTGCGGTAATCACGGTCAGCTCCTGTAGCTGAGGCATCAGGTTTATCCATTCGTCCGTCTGTCCAGCTCATGGCAAGGCTTCACAAACTGCAGACAGTTGCCATGGACCTGTAGGCAGGAGGACACAAATATACCCCCTCCCCCAGGTTATCAGTTCTTCAGAAGTAGACAGGTTAAAGTTAAATGTAACACCATTACTCTCTCCCCCCTCTTTTTTTTTTTTTTTTGTCCCTGCAAAAGCTATCATTATTCCCACTACAGTTCCACGTACAGAATGTGGCACAAGGACCCTGTGGAGACTAACAGCAAACCAGCTCCGAGAAGCATCATTGCAGTGCAAGGTGGCAGGCTCAACCTTAGCGGGCATCCCCACAGAGGCTCTGCCTCACCCACATCGTATGAGGCTTGGGCTTTTATACTGACCAAAATGCACACTCATTCTGACACAGGTGGCCAGCCTGTGCTGGAAGAAGTGGCCAGCAGTATCTACAGAGGTCTCCAAGGGTTGATAGAAACCTGGACATACTTATATTTACCAACTTCTAGTACATGAGTATCACACAGAAACTATACGGGCTTCCCCTGTCAATTGCAAGAAAAAATCATAACATATACAGCTTGAGTATAAGAGGATTTTAACGCATACGTGGTCACTGTTTGTCAGGCCTCCTTAACTATTTTGAGATCAAGAGCTTCCCACTCTTTAGCCCCCTGCTGTGTAGTAAACACAGGATATGCAAAGATGCCCATTGCAGAAAATTCACCAGTAATGATCACATATTTGGTTACCCATTGTTACAACTGAGCGTCTCCAGGGCCAGTAAGTCTGAGCAGACCCACCCGGGAGACAAAAGAGTCAGGGTCTGGAAGCAGAGGATACAAATCTGGCTCGGATTCAGGGGATTCGGGGGCTGATCCTGCGCCGAACTCGGGGTCTCCGTTGCTCGCAGCTGTGTCTTTCTTATCAGATGTATCTCGTTCGGTATGTAGCCATCTGCAGACCTGGCTCCTCCGTGACCGAGTTAAAAATTTTTTCACTCTAGGGCGTAGTGGGTTGGAAAGGCTCGCGGTTCCTTTAAATCTCCCGCTCGCGCATGATCCCTATTTTCTACTGCGTGCTTCACAGTGGCGCCGCAATCGATCCGGCGCCGAGGCACCGCCTTTTTTCTTTCGGATTTCTCGACATTTATCATGCGTGTACCTTCTAATATACTTTCTCTGTCCTTTTCAAAGTCCCTACTTTCGGAACTGGGGTGGTGGGGGAGCAGGGGGTTACACCTCCTCCGCGGCACCTTCTGATGGAGGGGGAGAAAAGGAAGGGGGGGGTGCGGGGTGGGGTGGTAAACCCAGTGCTCCCGCGAGTTGGGGGGAACGAGTTGTAATCTTCCCCCGGTTTCAACCGACCAGGGACGTCTGTTCCTAGTTTCTCCGTTGCTACCGCGGCAGTTTTCTTTTCTGCCTTGTATCTTTTTATACAGCTCATTACTTCCCTCCGTGGTTTACCGAGTTTCTTTGCCTTTTTATAATCATTAAGCACTGAGTCAAGTAGTTCATCACCAAACTTTCGCCACTCACTCTCCTCAAATATTGTATTAGGATCTGCAAAAAAAATCTCTTAGCCTTCCCTACAGCCAGTAGACCTGCTAGCTGCTTTAGAGTCTCAGGCTCAATTCCCCGCTTTTATAAAATGCACTGTCAAAAGTTCAGGGCTCAGTTCCCCGCTTTTATAAGAAGCACTGTAATAAGTCCAGGGCTACCTCTCGGTCCATTTTCATGGCCAGCCTTTTCCGGATCGTCTTCTTCTGGGTCGTCCTGTAACCTCGGTCTCCGGATCGGCCTCCCGACGCAGCAGTGTCTGGTTCGCCCCAGCGGCGGATTCTTTCGGTTAGTCGAAGCACCTGGGTCCGTCACGCCACCGCAGCAGCATTGCCCGCGCTTCCCGGCCGCTGCCGCCGGCGCCGCTCACTCGCCGTTCCGGGTCCCCGTCGACCGGGGCCCTGTATCCCGGGTCCTCGCTAGTCGGGGCCCTGTATCCCGGGTCCCCGTCGACCGGGGCCCTGTATCCCGGGTCCCCGTCGACCGGGGCCCTGTATCCGGGTCCCCGTATTCCAGGTCCCCGCTAGTCGGGGCCCAGTATCCGGGTCCCCGTCGACCGGGTCCCTGTATCCCGGGTCCCCGCCAGTCGGGGCCCAGTATCCGGGTCCCCGTCGACCGGGGCCCTGTATCCCGGGTCCTCGTCGACCGGGGCCCTGTATCCCGGGTCCCCGCTAGTCGGGGCCCTGTAATCCGGGTCCCCGTCGACCAGGGCCCTGTAGTCCGCGTCCCTGTTCGGGCGCCATTTGTAAGTGGCAAGGGGAAGCAGGCAGGCCAACCCAATATGGGTGATAAGCAACTTCTACTTTATTAGTGACGCAGTTCACATACATATAGGAGTGGTATTCAGCCACTCCTTCTTGGCATAACAGTATTGGTTAGCCCCCACAGTTTCCTCCACATTCTCCTCCCAGGTCCCGTCTCCGGCCACCTGTGGGGGCCACCCCCTGCCTTTCTTGCACAGTCCTCCAGAACTCTATGGTCCTGCTCTTAGAGTCATTCTGCAACAGGCCACCATTGGTTACAATATTTTATCAATGTTTTCTTATTTACTGAGCCCCCAGGAGACCCTCCCAGTTCATTCCAATGTGCCAAAATGCACCCTAAAGGACTCCTTTTCATGATCTCCTCACTTTGCTGATTTCCCATTATTAATCACTCACTCACACACACTAGGGATCCCACAGACACACTCCACACAGTTACAACACTTGAAACAGAGACTAAAATTCTATCAGACCACAATTAATAACACAGTTCACCGATACCAAAATCACAAGACCAGAATCAGTGCTGTAACAAGCCACAAAACAAATCGAATACCAATTCGAATACTTTTTCCAATAGGATTCAAAACCGTTTCCAGAAGACACCCCCTGTGTCTTGCAGGACCCAGACCACAAGAACCCCCCTGCTTTTTGTGGATTTATGCCAGTAAAATCCAAAACCTTTTCTACAAGACACCCCCTGCGTCTTGCAGGACCCAAACCACAAGAAGCCCCCTACTTCTTCTGGGTGTATACCAAACGGACGCTAGCAGCCGGGTATACGCCTTTACCTACGAGATTTCCTATCTCGATTTACGTAAGGCTTCCAAACCATGCGTACGCTTACCAAACTAATTTACCAAACCGAGATGCCCCCTGCACCTTACAAACTATGTTAAAGAAAAGAATGCCTTTTATGAGATGGTCCTTGTCTGCTCCCACAGCGATCTGAATGAGTCGGGCGGTCCCTCCGGGAAAAATTCCCTAGGGCCCTAGAGAGCCCTGTCCTCAGCGGGTCCTGCAGCCGAGCAGAGAGGGTCCCATCTGAGGTGCCAAATTGATACGGTGAAAACTTCAGGAACAAACCTGCCAACAAATTTTTCAAGCTGACAATCAGGTATTCTTTATCTCGGTGCCGGGAGACACAGGGGATAGCTCAACCTAGCGTGTATCACCCCAATTGCCACACAAGCCGTCCTTTTCTAGCCACTGGGCATACATACATATTCATGAGGCTATGTATGGATTACATCATTTTCCAGAGAGTTCCTCGCATGCGTACAGAATTGTGGTGGTGGTCTCTGAGGGTCGTTTACTTCCTCCAACAATCTTCATCACTTCTGGCAGCCTTTGAAGCATGCGCAGTAGATGCTTGTACCAGTTTAATTGGATCGTTAGCACCAGAGACATAATAATCCTCCTATCCTCCTACTTATCAGTTAGTTTAACTGTAGCCCATCCTGGAAACCTGCAGTTCCCAGATACTCCCCATCCTGTGTCCTGTTCTTCTAAATTGTTTTTTCTTAAAACTATGTCAACTTTAACGATTTATCTTGTGAGAATTCTCAGTATGTTCTCTAGCTGCACTCTATTTTTTCTATGTATCATGCACCTCAGTAATTTTCCATTGCTAGTGCTGCAAAGCCTTCAAACTTAACATTACTTAAAACTGATTCTAAAGATTTCTATATTCCATTTTGTGCCCCCCATTTGTCTCAGGCCTCAAAAAGTTAAAATTACCACACAGGTAAAAACCTTGTCTGACCTGCAGAAATTGATGGGTGATATCCAATGAGTCCGCCCTTTGTGTGGAATCACAAATGATGATCTGACCGATCTCATGTCCCTTTTAAAGGGTGAGTCAAAGGCAGAACAGAAAAGAGTTCTATCATCAGAAGCTCAGTATGAGGTCTTAAATCACATCATGACAAAAATCACTACCTCTTATGCTTCTCAATGGAATCCAGATTTACAGGTTATTCTGTTTATTGCCAACACTGAGTATCATCCACTTAGTCTACTAGCACAGTGGGATCTTCAAAAGACTGATCCTTTATGCATTTTAGAATGGATTTTCCTGCCTCATCGATTATGTAAAACAGTAACTACTCTGTTAGAAGCATTTGCTCTTTGGATTGTACGAGGTCTTTCACGTTGTCAGGAAATTATGGGCTGTGATCCATCACAAATTTGTTTGCCACTTACCAGGGTATGGTTAGACTGGGCACAACAATCTAGCTCTGCTTTTCAGTCTGCTCTGATAGGTTTTGTTGGTCCTCTTAATATACATTTTCCACCTCATAAGATGTTTACAATGCTAAAGAATAACCAGTTTGAAGATGTTACCTTTTATTCTAGCAAACCTGTTGTAGGATTAACTGTCTTTACAGATGCAAGCAAAATCAATCACACAGCCGGATATGTTTGGCAAACTTATGATGGTTGGAAAGAGCAGAAGATACTTGGTCATTTTTCCGATTCACTACAAACACTAGAGCTAAGTGCTGTTATTGCAGTATTTCAGCGACGGCCTGACACCCTTCTTAATATTGTCTGCGATTCTTTATATGTTGTAGGCATTGTTCAACGTATAGAAAGGGCAATTTTACAAGAAGTCGCTAATCACAGGTTGTGGATCTTGTTAAAAACCTTATTACATCTTGTGAATACTCGTAAATGTACATATTTTACTATGAATATTCACAGTCATTCAGGCCTTCCAGGAAGCCTTAGTGAAGGCAATAACAAAATGGATAAATTAGTTGCCCCAGCATGGGCAGGACCCTCTGTAAATATCTTTCAACAACCTCGAGCATCCCATGCCTTCTTCCATCTATCAGCAAAAATGTTAGTTTGACAGTTTGGACTGTCCCTAACAGATGCCCGAGGCATTGTGCAATCTTGTCCTGATTGTCAAGGCCAAGCAGTAGGTATAGGCCTTGGAGTCAACCCTTGAGGCCTCCAGCCTCTTCAGCTTTGGCAAATGGATGTGACTCATGTACCCTCTTTCGGGAAAATGAAATATGTCCATGTTCCTATTGACACTTTTTCTCACTTTGTCTGGGCCACTCCCCTGTCTGGTGAGACTGCACGCCATGTAATCATGCACCTACGTGGTTGTTTTGAAGCTATGGGAGTACCTTTACAGCTAAAAACAGACAATGCCTCTAGCTATACCTCTTCAATGCTTTCGAGGTTTTTGAATACTTGGGGTATTTCTCATGTCACTGGTATTCCTCATTCTCCTACAGGACATGATATTATTGAGTCAACACATCAAACTTTGAAACAGTTGTTGGAAAAACAAAAAACGGGGGAAGAAGGACTTACACCGGTAGCAAAGATACAGAAAGCTGTATATCTTATGAATCTTTTGCGATTGATATGAGACTTTAAAGACCCCCTTGCTATAATACATGGTCAGGCATTAGGTTCAGGTTATATGACTGGTCCAATACAAGGATTTGGAAACTGGCATTTGGATAGGTCCTGCAGAAGTAAAACTAACTGGTCGAGGTTATATGTGTGTAATTACAGATACTGGTCTGTGGTGTGTGTTAGCTTGGTGGGTGAAACCCTGGAAAGAGTCAGCACTGCCCAAGGAGAGCCAGGACACTCCCCTTGTCAGTGACTGAATTAATTGAAATTTGAGCTTAGGACATCTGTTTTATGGATGTTTCCAGTCCTTCTTAAAGTGAAGGGAGCAACTTTTTTTATGTTAAAGTAAAAAAAAAACACAACAAAAAAACACACCACCCCCACCCCTCCCCCCCGCCCCCAAAAGGGAAGCGAGACCAGCACGTGGGAAGGTCTCTCTTATGCTCTTATCAGGGGTATTGGGCATACTGTGACGGACTGTGGACTTGGGACCCCATATACAACTCATTTGATACAGTCTCTCTGTGATACTCATGTACTAGAACTTAGTAAATATAAGTATGTCCAGGTTTCTATCGACCTTTGGAGACCTATATAGATATTTATAGATATTGCTGGCCACTTCTTCCAACATAGGCTGGCCACCTGTGTCGGAATGAGTGTACATTTTGGTCAGTATAAAAGCCCAAGCCTCACGTGATGTGGGGGAGACAGAGCCTCTGTGGGGAAGCCCGCTACGGTTGAGCCTGCCACCTCGCACTGCGATAATGCTTCTCGGAGCTGGTTTCCTGTTAGTCTCCACAGGGTCCTTGTGCCATGTTCTGTACATGGGACTGTAGTGGGAGTAATGATTGTAGGGATTTTGTGCTTCAAATATTGTAGTTGTGTGGTGAGTCAGAAACCAACCGTGTGCTGGGCTACATCAAAAGGAGCGTGACCAGCAGGTCGAAGGAGGTGATCTTGCCCCTCTACTCTACTCTCATTACACCCCACTTGGAGTGCTGTGTGCAGTTTTGGTGTCCTCAACATAAAAAGAACATGGAGCTGTTTGAGCAAGTCCAGAGGAGAGCCACAAAGATGATCAGGGGGCTGGAGCACCTCCCATATGGAGACATGCTGAGAAAGTTGGGGCTGTTCAGCCTGGAGAAGAGAAGTCTGGGTGGAGACCTCATAGCATCCTTCCAGTATCTGAAGTGGGCCTACAAGGATGCTGGGGAGGAACTCTTTATTAGGGACTGTATCGATAGGACAAGGGGTAATGGGTTGAAACTTAAACAGGGGGAGTTTAGGTTAGATATAAGGAAGAAGTTATTCACTGTGAGGAATTCCCAGATGGAATGGAAGAGCTGATTTTACTCCAGCTCCTGTGATAACGAAGAATAATCCCTTTTACCACGACTTAAGTGTCCAACGCAGTGATGACCATTAGAGGGGCCCTGCCTCCAGCCAGGTGGAGGTAAGGGGCAATCTGATTTACTGGTCTGTGTGGATCAGATGGCCCGGCACATCAGTCCCACAGAAGTATAAGGCTCTAGTAGATACCGGTGCACAGTGTACCCTGATGCCATCAAGCTGTCAAGGGGTGGAACCCATCTATATTTCTGGAGTGACAGGAGGATCCCAAGAGTTGACTGTGCTGGAGGCTGAAATCAGCCTGACTGGGAGGGAATGGCAAAAGCACCCTATTGTGACTGGTCCAGTGGCTCCATGCATCCTCGGCATAGACTACCTCAAGAGAGGGTACTTCAAAGACCCAAAAGGGTACCGGTGGGCTTTTGGTATTGCTGCTTTGGAGACTGAGGAAATTGAGCAGCTGTCCACCTTGCCTGGTCTCTCAGAAGATCCCTCTGCTGTGGGGTTGCTGAAAGTTGAAGAACAACAAGTGCCAATTGGGACCACAACAGTGCACCGGTGGCAATATCGCACTCCCTGATTCCCATCCATCAGCTGATCTGTAGACTGGAGAGTCAGGGAGGGATCAGCAGGACCCGCTCGCCCTTTAATAGCCCCATATGGCCAGTGCAAAAGTCTAATGGAGAATGGAGACTAACAGTAGACTATCGTGGCCTGAATGACGTCACACCACCATTGAGTGCTGCCGTACCAGACATGCTAGAACTTCAGTATGAACTAGAGTCAAAGGCAGCCAAGTGGTATGCCACGATTGATATTGCCAATGCATTTTTCTCAATTCCTTTGGCAGCAGAGTGTAGGCCACAGTTTGCTTTTACTTGGAGGGGTGTCCAGTTCACTTGGAACCGACTGCCCCAGGGGTGGAAACACAGCCCTACCATTTGCCATGGACTGATCCAGACTGCACTGGAACAGGGGCAAGCTCCAGAACACCTGCAATACATTGATGACATTATTGTGTGGGGCGATACAGCGGAAGAAGTCTTTGAGAAAGGGCGGAAAATAGTCCAAATCCTGCTGGTCCACCTGGATATACTTGGTGGGTAATATGGGAAGATGGGGAAGTCCGATGTATACCTCAAGGGGATTTGATTTTAGGGGAAAACAGCCAGTGAACTCAATTGTATGCTGTTGCCTGCTGTGCAATACTTTTATAGCCCATCAACTAGATGTCTTCAGGTCACCAGCGACTGGCCCTGACTTCCCTCCAACCATCATCCCAACAGAGAATGAACTTTGATAGAACCAGATGAGTTCCTCAGTAAAGGAATGACCAGCATCAGCAGGCAACGATCCACTACTGCACACAGCCTTTCCTTCCCTGAAAGATTGTTACAAGAGATGGAACCTGACATCATGGACGGAATGGACTCGGCAGCATTATAGGGATTGGTCCATGCACTAAGTAAATGATCTCTTTCTCTTGGTCTGTATGTATATGGATGTATATATGTGGGAGAGCGATGGTGTATTGAAATGTGGGATCTGAGCATGACGTGAATGGTATGGAATGAGGGGTGGATAATGTCCTGGGTTCAGCAGTAGCAGTCATGTTTCTCCTTTGTGGTACCTGGTGCAGTGCTGTGTTTTGACTTCTAGCTTGGGAACAGTGTTGGTGAAACCGATGTTTTTGCTTGTTGCTAAGTGATGTTTACCCTGACCAAGGACTTTGTGAGGCTCATGCTCTGCCAGGGAGGAGGGGAAGACATGAGGAAGCAGAGACGCAGCGCCTGACCCAGGCTAGCCAAGCAGGTATTCCATACCACAGCACGTCATGCCCGGGGTGGGGGGTAACTGGGAGTTACCCGGAAGGACACGGGATTCCAGGTGGGACTCGTTTCTTGGCCGGTGGTATCGTATTCTCTTCCCTTGTTATTTTCTCTTATCATTGTTGTCGTTGGTAGTAGTGGTGGTGATTTGTGTTGTACATTGGTTGCTGGACTGTTCTTGTCTCAACCCGTAGGAGTTGCACCCTTTCGATCCTCCTCCCCGTTCCTCTGGGAGCGGGGAAGGGGAGAGCCCTGGTGGAGGAGGGGGGGGCCTCAATTTTTGTCAGCACGGCACCACTCACTGGGAGTGAGTGAACAAGTTGCCTGACTGGGTTTAAACCACGACAAGATCAAAATAATAATTAGAAACATTATCAACAAGACTAATGTTGTGCTTATCAGTGATTTTATCCATGTACTCAAATTCCATCCTACTTACTTGAAGATTTTATCTCTCCAGCTTTCTTGTACATGTTTTTGAAGATTTCAGTATTCTTTTCTACCTTTTCCAAGAAGACTAAGTCATGCTCCACATCTGGAGTCACATTGGGAATGTGTATACGACAGTGATCAGTTCTATCTTTCAAGTGTCCACAAACTCCATGCTCTTTAAGTAAGAGCATTACCAAAGCCATTCTATTTTGTCAAGTCATCCTTGAAGTTGCCTATAATTGTAAATTCAAATCCTTAAACCCTTTCCTGGTTGCATTTGCTATTTTTTCTACTTGTCCCAGTAGTTGATATATCCATTCCCTGTTCTTATGTATTGCTAAAGGAGTCAGCAAAGACTCCAAAGCCCAACCAACTTTCCCTCCAGTGAAAGGTTCATTCTATTCTTCATCTGTTTCAGACCTATTCACCCTTTCAAGTTTTAAATGTTCTAATACTCCTCTAAAAGGAGTTCTTTTCCAGATCGGACATAGAGTCGGCATGCCTAATGTTATTTGTCTTACTTTACCATCTAGAGGTAAATGAGTTGTCCAGGTTCCATCATTCATTGTCCACACTAAGTGTCCTGGGCTCTGGAATGCATATATTTTGCAACTAAATATTGTTCCTCTTCTGTGTATGTATGTCGCTGTATCTGTGGTACTACAATTATACACTTTCTCACACTTCCCCTGTGGAGACAGTGTTCTCACGGGAGAATGGATAATTGGTACATAAACTCTGAATAATTCTGAAAGATACAGCAAGGCCGTGAGGGGCCCAAGGAAGCTTAAGCAAGCAAGATAAGAAGAAGCTGGAATTCACTGAGGTAATGAGAACTGTGGAGTGTTGGCAAGCTTTTGAGGTCAAGTTCTCACACCTGCACTTAACCAATTATATGCTAGTTGCAAAGGGTCTTCAAGACATGTATCCAATCATAATATGCCAAATCACTGTAAGTGCATGTAAGAAATAGTATTTAAGGGGTTAAGGCTTTCTAATAAATGGCTTTTGTCTGATCATATTGATCTCTGACTGAGTCCATATATTTTCGGCGGCAATTGGCGCCCGAACAGGGACCCCCCTTATTTTTCATATTGAAGCTGAAAGAACTAAAAAGCGCGTGGCACCGAAGAAAGTGGAAAACGCGGAGCCGCAGGGACGTCGGCTGGGTTCGATCCGGCAGAACCAGGATTGGGAGGTAGTCGCCTCGGACCGGAGCCTTGTGAGCCCGGAAGACACTGCACAGTGCAAATAAGGTAACAGCCGACGGGGTCTGAAAGAGGGTTAGGATGGGGAATCAATTAAGTAAAGAAGAAATGGTCATCCTTAATCTCTTCCAGTATATCCTCTCAGTGAGAGGGATAGAATATGATGATAATTTGTTAAAAAGGCTATTGCTCTGGAGTAAAGAAAAAGAGCTGATCAAGGGGGTTAATGAAGCTCTTGATCTCGGGACCTGGGAAAAAATCGGGACATGTCTCTGGGATGAAGTTATTTGTGGGTCTGAGGCGAAATCTCTTGCTGCCACCTGGCGACTAATGAAAGAGACTCTAGCCGCAATGAAGGCTGAGAGGCTGAAAAATCTGCTCTTAAAGCTCTCTTTGACTCGCCTTTGCAACAGCAGGGTGCGGCACCTACATTAGATTCAGCACCCGGCGCTACAGCCATGGTGGTGTCGTCTGTTTCAGGCACAAAATATTCTGGTCAAAAACCGGCGCGCAGTAAGGTACGAATGTTTGAGGACCCTGCGCCTTTCCCCTACCCTACGTCGACAACGCCTTTATGGGCGGTAGCTCCATCTGATACTCAGAAGCCAGTAGGGGTTACTGAGCAAACGAAACAAACTGATGTTAACCCTTTTCGTGCCGCTACTGCCCCTGAACTTAGTCACCAGGGATTTTTGCCGGGGTGGGAATCTCCTGAGGAGGAGAGTGTAACTCCAAATAAATGCCCACCTCCGCCACATACACCACCGCTTGCATCGCTCCCACTGGAGCTGCAAAATGAGTGGGAATTTGGGGCAGTGGACAAAATCCTTAGATAGGCAATTGCAGGACTTGCGGGACCGTCTGGATAAGTTGGGGGAGGAGAGGGAGCAAGCCTCAGAAAAACCAGGAAAACCGGAAAAACCGGAGAGCCCAGCTAAGATCAGTCCGTGTGATGTGCCATTACCACCGACTCCTACATCTAATAAAGCTAATCCGAGTGCCATGAGATGGCGAGGCTGCATTCAGGATGCAATTATAGACGGTACTATTTTACTGATAGATGTTACCGCTGCATTCCCTGTTATTATAAATCCTCAGGGACAGTCTGTCTGGACTCTTATGGACTGGAAAGCTATGAAAGAAATTAAGGGAGCAATTACTCAGTATGGGTTGTCTTCCTCATATACACAGCAAATGTTATCTGCTTTCTTTTCTAGCAATGTTCTAACTCCAAATGATTGTCTCAGAGTGGCTGCAATTTTATTAACTCCTTCCCAGCTCCTGCATTTTAAAAGTGGGTTTGAGGAGCTTGCTGTAAGGGCTGCAGATGAGAATTCAGAGTGTAATCCTCATCACCCTTTGCACGGTGTTTCTTCTGAAATGTTATTGGGAAAGGGGCAATTTCACCCTGATGGAGTACAAGCTCGTATGAAAATTGAAGTTTTTCAGCAAGCACAGCAATTGGCTTTGGCTGCTCTGAAAGCTGTGTCGGAAACAGGAAAACCTAATCCTTCATATACATCAGTAAAGCAGGGACCTACTGAGCCATATATGCAATTTATTGACAGATTGACAGAGGCTATTGAGAAGAATATTGATCTGGCATCTAATGCTAAAGAACAGATGCTTATGTCTCGGGCTATGGAAAATGCTAACCCAGCTTGTAAGCATACTTTGCAGGTTTTGCCAAAATCTGCTGGTCTTCAAGAAATGATGGATGCATGTTCTAAAGTGGGCACAGCAGAGGAAAAGGCTGGATACATGGCTACTGCCTTTGCCGCTGCTGTTAAACCCTTTCTACAACAAGGACTGGGTGATCGTGGGGGTACTAAAGGTATGAGATGTTATGATTGTGGACGGATGGGACATTTAAAAACCACAGCGTACTGTCAAGAAAATTAGTTCAGCAACCCGCCCCCCTCAGGGTGGTGTTACTGGTTTTGCAGACAAATGTATTAAATGTGACAAATTTGGCCACAAAACAATTGAATGTCTTTGCTTTGCAACCTGGCTTGCCTAGCCCTTCAATAATAACTCAGGGCTGGGATTTAATAATAATTGATTTAGTGAAAAATTTTCTTTCTCTGTCCCAGCAATTAACAAAAGCGAGCCTGCTAAGAGATATGAATGGGGTGTTTTACCTCAAGGTATGAAAAATTCTCCTGTTATTTGCCAACTCTATGTTGCCTGGGCATTGCGACCGATCCGACAAAAACTGCAAAAATGTGTTATCTATCACTATATGGACGATATCCTAATTGCAGGCAAAGATTTAAACAAGACCATATGCTCTGCCTGCTACAATCAGAATTAGCCAAAGCAGGACTGGTAATTGCACCAGACAAGGTGCAATGTGAAGCCCCTTGGAAATATTTGGGGTGGATCATTTCCAGAACTGAAATTAGGCCTCAAAAAGTTAAAATTCACTACAAACACTAGAGCTAAGTGCAGTTATTGCAGTATTTCAGCGATGGCCTGACACCCTTCTTAATATTGTCTGCGATTCTTTATATATTATAGGCATTGTTCAACGCATAGAAAGGGCAATTTTACAAGAAGTCGCTAATCACAGGTTGTGGATGTTGTTAATAAACCTTATTACATCTTGTGAATACTCGTAAATGTACATATTTGATTATGAATATTTGCAGTCATTCAGGCCTTCCAGGAAGCCTTATTGAAGGCAATAACAAAGCGGACAAATTAGTTGCCCCAGCATGGGCAGGACTGTCCATAAATATCTTTCAACAAGCTCGATTTGGCATATTATGATTGGATGCATGTCTTGAAGACCCTTTGCAACTAGCATATAATTGGTTAAGCACAGGTGTGGGAACTTGACCTCAAAAGCTTGCCAACAGTCCACAGTTCTCATTAACTCAATGAAATCCAGCTTCTTTTTATCTTGCTTGTTTAGGCTTCTTCGGGCCTCTCATGGCCTTGCTGTATCTTTCAGGATTTTCAGAGTTTATGTACCAATTATCCATTCTCCTGTGAGAACACTGTCTCCACATCTCCCCCTTTTTGTTTTATATATGTTTTGGGTGACTCTACTTGATCAGGGGATTTGGCCTAGATCATATCTCCAATATATGCCAACTACAGGCTGCTGGGCCTGCCCCTTTTTTCTGCAGTATGGCTCTCTGATAACAGGGGAGGCCATCCTTCACATCAAGGTCTGGCATGGCATGCGTCCCCACCGCTCCACGCCTGCTGGGTTGCAGCCAACAGAGGAGCTAAAGGTTCTTCTTGGTGGCAAACACAGAAGCCAACCCAGTCTTGCCCTTGATTGTGGTAGCAGGCATTTGGTCAGCCTCAGTCCTTGCACCTTGTTGTCAATGCACAGTTTCACCTGCTTCATCCAGTAACAAGTAGCTACTGCAGCAAGGCACACACAAATTTACATTAGCAGAGTAACTATTACAGGGTGCAGCAGCAGTTGAAGATGCTGATGGCAGCAAGGGACTAGCCAAAGAAATTTCTCACCAGTGGAATTCTCCCACCGTCTTAATTTGTTCCATTACCTGCTTTATAACACTACCATTGTATTAAAATCTTTCTAGCTTTTGCCTTAGCATTTTCTAGCAGCTGCTGCAAATTTCCATACACTAACATCTCTTTTACAAGTGACAAATCTATACAATACAAGGTGCAGTTTCTTATTAGCAACTAGCTAGTAAATACAGGTGGTTTTATACACAGAATCACAACCTCTAATAATAGCTACTTTACAAGCACACATATTCAGGATGTTACTTTTCATTTGCCCCCAAGTGATGTTTTGCAGTCATTCATTTTTTCCTCTTCCTCTATCTCATTCTGCTTGGGGTATTCACGGTCAGCTCCTGTAGCTGAGGCATCAGATTTTTCCATTCCTCTGTCCAGCTCATGGCAAGGCTTGACAAACTTCGCAGGCAGTCGCCATGGACCTTGGACCTGTAGTCAGGAGGACACAAATATACCCCCTCCCCCAGGTTATCAGTTCTTGAGAAGCAGACAGGTTAAACTGCACATTGTTAACTGTCGAGAAGTTTGCTGCATCATTGCTCTTTTCTCCTTTTTTTTTTTTTTTATCCCTGCAAAAGCCGGCCTGCTCAGCAGCAGCTACAGCCGCCTGCCTGCTTCAGCAGGAACTATAAATACCTGCCGGCAGCCGCATTTTTTACATTAACTCTTTCATGCCCAAAATGTTAAAAGCTACCCATTAAAAACTTTTACATAAACCCAACAATACATAAAACACCGATTGCCCTCAACACACACACACACGTGTGGGATCCCACAAGCACACTCCACACAACTACAATATTTGAAGCACAAAATCCAGACAATCATTACTTCCACTACAGTCCCACGCACAGAATGTGGCATAAGGACCCTGTGGAGACTAACAGCAAACCAGCTCCGAGAAGCATCATTGCAGTGTGAGGTGGCAGGCTCAACCTTAGCGGGCGTCCCCACAGAGGCTCTGCCTCCCCCACAGTGCATGAGGCTTGGGCTTTTATACTGAACAAAATGCACACTCATTCCAACACAGGTGGCCAGCCTGTGCTGGAAAAAAGTGGCCAGCAACATCTATAAAGGTCTCCAAAGGTTGATAGAAACCTGGACATATTTATTTTTACCAACTTCCAGTTCATAAGTATGACAGAGAGACTGTATTAAATGAGTCACAGTATGCCCAATACCCCTGATAAGAACATATGTAAGACCTTCCCACCACTGAAAACTCACACAATATCCCTATATCCCGTGTTTGTCTCGCTGTAGGTTCGGTTGGGTGGGTGGGGGGTGGTGGATGGTTTTTTGTGTTGTTTTTTTTTTTTTTACTTTAACGTAAAATTGTTTGCTCTCTTCACTATAAGAAGGACTGAAAAACATCCATAAAACGGAAGTTTAGGACTGAAATTTCAATTAAGTCAATCACTGACAAGGGGGTTTTTCCCGGGGTGGTGCTGGTTCTTTCCAGGGTTTCACCCATCGTGCTGGCACCCACCGCAGACCAGAATCTGTAATTACACACATACAACCTCGACCAGTTAGTTTTACTTCTGCAGGACCTTTCCAAATGCTGGTTTCCAAGTCCTTATACTGGACCCAAATACCCTGAGTTTTAGTCATATAACCTGAACCGAATGCCTGACCATGTATTATGGCAGGGGGGTCTTTAAAGTCTCCTGTCAATCGCAAAAAATTCATAACATATACAGCTTTCTGTATCCTTGCTACCGGTGTAAGTCCTTCTTCCCCCGTTTTTTGTTTTTCCAGCAGTTGTTTCAAAGTTTGATGTGTTCATTCAATAATAGCTTGTCCTGTAGGAGAATGAGGAATACCAGTGACATGAGAAATACCCCAAGTATTCAAAAACCTCGAAAGCATTGAAGAGGTATAGCTAGATGCATTGTCGGTTTTTAGTTGTAAAGGTACTCCCATAACTGCAAAACAACCACGTAGGTGCATGATTACATGGCGTGCAGTCTCACCAGCCAGGGGAGTGGCCCAGACAAAGTGAGAAAAAGTGTCAATAGTAGCATGGACATATTTCAGTTTCCCGAAAGAGGGTACATGAGTCACATCCATTTGCCCAAGCTGAAGAGGCTGGAGGCCTCGAGGGTTGACTCCAAGGCCTATACCTACTGCTTGGCCTTGACAATCAGGACAAGATTGCACAATGCCTCAGGCATCTGTTAGGGACAGTCCAAACTGTCAAACTAACATTTTTGCTGATAGATGGAAGAAGGCATGGGATGCTCGAGGTTGTTGAAAGATATTTACAGTGGGTCCTGCCCATGCTGGGGCAACTAATTTATCCATTTTGTTATTGCCTTCACTAAGGCTTCCTGGAAGGCCTGAATGACTGTGAATATTCATAGTAAAATATGTACATATATGTCTATAATTGCATCCTGAATGCAGCCTCGCCATCTCATGGCACTCGGATTAGCTTTATTAGATGTAGGAGTCAGTGGTAATGGCACATCACAAGGACTGATCTTCTCTGTTTTTTCCGTTTTTTCTGGGACTTGCTCCCTCTCCTCCCCCCATTTGTCCAGACGATCTCGCACGTCCTGCAATTGTTTATCTAAGGATTTTGTCCATTGTCCCCAGTCCCACTCATTTTGCGGCTCTGGTGGGAGTGATGCAAGCGGTGGTGTATGTGGCGGAGGTCGATGTTTATTCGGAGTTGCACTCTCCAGCAAAAATTTTGGAGATTAAGTTTAGGGGCAGTAGCAGCACGAAAAGGGTTGACATCAGTTTGTTTCGGTTTTTCAGTAGCAGCTACTGGCTCCTGAGTATCAGCTGGAGCAACTGCCCATAAAGGTGTTGTCGACACAGGATAGGGGAAAGGCGCAGGGTCCTCAAACATTTGTACCGTACTGCGCGCCGGTTTTTGGCCAGAATGTTTTTTGCCAGAAACAGACGACGCTGCTATGGCTGTAGAACCGGGTGCTGAATCTAATGTAGGTGCCAAGCCCTGCTGTTGTGAAGGCGAGTCAGAGAGAGCTGGAAAAGCGGATTTTGCCACCTGTTTCTCAGCCTTCATTGCAGCTAGAGTCCCTTTCAGTAGTAGCCAGGGGGCAGCAAGAGACTTTGCCTCCTTAGACCCACAAGTAACTTGATCCCACCGGCGTGCCCCAATTTTTTCCCAAGTCCCGAGATCAAGAGCTTCATTAACCCCCTTGATCAGCTCTTTTTCTTTACTCCAGAGCAACAATCTTTTTAACAGATTATCGTCATATTCTATCCCTCTCACTGAGAGGATATGCTGGAAGAGTTTAAGGATGACCATTTCTTCTTTACTTAATTGATTCCCCATCCTAATCCTCTTCCAGACCCGTTGGCTGTTGCCTTATTTGCACTGCGCAGTGTCTTCCGGGCTCACAAGGCTCCGGTCCGAGGCATCTACCTCCCAATCCTGGTCCTGCCGAATCGAACCCAGCCAACATCCCTGCGGCTCCACATTTTCCACTTTCTTCGGTGCCACGCACTTTAATTCCTTCAGTTTCAATATGAAAAATAGGGTGTGTCCCTGTTCGGGCGCCTTTTGCTGCAGAAAATATGTGGACTCAGTCAGAGATCAATATGATCAGACAAAAGCCATTTATTACAACACCTTAACTCCTTATATACTATTTTTTACATGCACTTACAGTGATTTGACATATTATGATTGGATACATGTCTTGAAGACCCTTAGTGACTAACATATAATTGGTTAAGCACAGGTGTGAGAACTTGACCTGTTGACTTGACTGTTTGGTTGTGCGTCCACTGCAGACTGCACTTGCAACCAGGTGTCTAACTCCTCCTCAGCTACCCTGATGCTGTGCAGCCTCCTTGCTGCCTACTGCAGCTCAGCTGCCATCTTCAGGAGGTGGTCACACTGTCTGCAGGCAGCTCTGCTGCCTGTCCCTGCCCCAGGAGAAAGGTCTAAGCACTTCCTGCAGTCTGTAGTCTGCACTGCAGCCTGTACCTTCAGCAGGTCTATCTGGGTGGAGGCATCAGTCACCATCGGGGTAGATGATGCAGACCCCTCATCCAGAGGTGCAGACTTTGCTTTCAGCTGAGTGACCACAGTAGGCTTAAATTATAGGTTTAAGCTCACAAAAGTGTGTGTGGCTTTAAATTAACATAATACAATGCAACAAGCTTTTCTAATTTGTTAACATGTAGCAAGAAAGGAATGTTTGGCAAACAGGGAAAGGAACATCACAGGACAGATAACAGCTACAGAGACAGTAAATAAGACTAAGGATGCCAGCCTTCAAGACAGCAGAGTGGCACCCTATGTAGAGCAAGACTGAAACAGATGATGATGGCTTGGCTTCGTGAGCAAAGATTTGGCAAGGGCTTTAACCACACTTACTACAAGCACGATGACCAAGGGCATGTGGGATATGCAAATCTGGTTGGAAAAAAGGGTGCTTAGGCAATCAGGAAATGTCCGACCAGGACTGTCATCTCCTGAGCGATCTCGAGCTACCCATGTGCTGGTCCGCCCGCATGCAAGGTTGGATCTGCAGCTTCCCATGCACCTTGTCACCTGCTGTTTCAACCCTCACCTCATACAGACAAGTGAGAGTAAGCCCTTCCAGACTGCGCAGTGGATTTTTTAGGTGAGGCGCAGCTTGCGCAGAACTGGCCCCCCCCTTTACACCTGAGGTTTAACTGCCACGGCATAGCTAGCTAGGATGGTGACAGCAAAGTCCACAGGTCGTACGTTTTGTAAGAGTCTCCTTCTCTACGATGGAAGACCATCCAAGGCTAGACGAGCTCCATTAGCCTGGGTTTGAAGATAGGAGTTTTCTTTCTCCTATGAGAACGGCCTGTCTTCACTAATGAAGATTAGGGAAGACCTTTACCCATGCATTCTGAAAAAGACTGTCATTTCCTGGGTCAATCACAAGCGACCGATGATGCAATAGCACAACATCAAGAGTCTAGGTGGGATTCTTAGAAGCGTTCAGTCATAAGCCCACAGATGGTAGCCTCGCGCCAGTGGCTCCTCAGCCAAGCACACGCACCAGGGGTCTGAACCTGCGGTTCCTCTTGTACTGAGCAGGATTACTATTGCAACAACACATCATGAGTAGGGTAAAACTAACCTGTCTCATGACGGTCTAAACCCAGCTCACGCTCCCTATTAGTGGGTGAACAATCCAACGCTTGGTGAATTCTGCTTCACAATGATAGGAAGAGCCGACATCGAAGGATCAAAAAGCGACGTCGCTATGAACGCTTGGCCGCCACAACCCAGTTATCCCTGTGGTAACTTTTCTGACACCTTGTCCTGGGTTCAGCAGTAGCAGTCATGTTTTTCCTTTGTGTTAACTGGTGCAGTGCTGTGTTTTGACTTCTAGCTTGAGAACAGTGTTGGTGAAGCCGATGTTTTCGGTTGTTGCTAAGTGATGTTTACCCTGACCAAGGACTCTGTGAGGCTCATGCTCTGCCAGGGAGGAGGGGAAGCTGTGAGGAAGCAGAGACGGGGCACCTGACCCGGGCTAGCCGGGGAGGTATTCCATACCACAGCACGTCATGCCCGGGGTGGGGGGGTAACTGGGAGTTACTCGGAAGGACAGGGGCTTCCGGGTGGAACTCGCTTTCTTGGCCGATGGTATCGTATTCTCTTCCCTTGTTATTTTCCTTTATCATTGTTTTAGCTGATAGTAGCGGTGGTGATTTGTTGCTGGACTGTTCTTGTCTCAACCCGTAGGAGTTGCACTCTCTCGATCCTCCTCCCTGTTCCTCCGGGAGCAGGGAAGGGGAGAGCCCCGGTGCAGGGGCGGGGGGGAGACGGACATGGCCCTCGATTGTTGTCAGCTCGGCACCACTCACTGGGAGTGAGTGAACAAGTTACCTGCCTGGGTTTAAACCATGACAGTTCTTTTTGGCGCCCAACGTGGGGCACGAGGGGTTGAGATAAGAACAGATCTGACTGGATTGATAGTCACTCGTCACAATGCTGATTTATTGGCTCTCAAGGTTGTTCCTCTTGATCTCACAGTTTCAGTATATCATATCTTACGTCCATCCCGTATTTGCGGTATTAGTGTTTTTCAAGTGTGGGGCTTGGGCTAAGGTTTTTGTCTCATTGTACTTTATGGTAATGACTTGCAGTACAATAGAATCATTGATCATGAAACTGATTTGGCTTATGTTCCCAGTGTGGTCACCACCTTTATGTAAGAGGCGAGGAGAAGCAGACAGGCCAACCCAATATGGGTGATAAGCAACTTCTATTTTATTTGTGA